>NC_136935.1:31413645-31448645 GCF_949987615.1 Pollachius pollachius
TATATACTGTATGCACATATATCTCTATATATATTGTATATGAATATATATCCACCTTTTAGATCGTCCTTTTTGTAACATTCCTCTATTTATGCACGTTATCCCCAGCATTTTATATTTTTAAAAACGTTGGTTTTAGTATTATTATTTGTATTATTTATATTATTCATGTGTCTGTATCTGTCCAAAATTCATATGTATTTTCTGTGCTTTCTTTTGTCCGAGCACTTGAAAAAAAAAGGTATATATATCCATATATAAATATATACATATATGTGTGGGCGTGTGTGTGTGTGTGTGTGTGTGTATGTGTGTGTGTGTGTGTGTGTGTGCGTGTGTGTGTGTGTGTTTGCGTGTGTGGGTGTGCGTGTGTGCATATGTGTGCGTGTGTGCATGTGTGTGTGTGTGCTTGTGTGTGCTTGTGTGTGTATCAGCAGGGAGCTTGGATGACCGGAGAAGATCATAACGTTCAAACGCTTGATTGAATCATCTTCTTCAGAAAAGAAACATCAAAGGCCATACTTCGAAGGTACTAACTTGTATTGTAGGATACATCGCTATAGCAACAAACCTCAACGGATTGCGTCCTCTGCTCCCTTGAGTGAGGAAGAAATCAAGAGTGAAACGTTTTAATCTGAGCAAAACAATAGTAGCCTACACACACACACACACACACACACACACACACACACACACACACACACACACACTCACACAGACTGCCCACACACACGTTGGCACACACACCACCCTCTTAAAAAAATGTTGGCTCAATAGCTCAGTTTCCTCTACGTCATGTTAACACTATTGTGTGGCGGGCGATACGCATCGCTGGGAGCTAATTGTTGGGGTCAATACTCGCTTTCAACTCAGAAGGATAGGTGGAGAAAGTGACGAACAAAGCAGTCCAACACTCTCTCTCTCATTAGCAGCTGGAACAGATGGGCTGTTTGGTATTCTGCTGATTGTTCCGGAGAGTATAAACAATCATTAAATTAAGGTTTTTAAATGTGCGACAGATATATTGAGTATTTATTATTATTTTTATTATTATTATTATTGTTATTATTATTGCTTTTAATTAATATATTATGTTATATATAATGTATATCAATATAATTTTTAGCACCAATATGAAATAGGGTGAATACCAAATGCCTGTTCTGTTAATCAAAAATAAGGTTCATCATGAATCATTTCTATGTAAGTAAATCCTCTGAACAGAAATAGCTCCTAGAGAATTGTCAATTGTAAAAATATGAAAATGGACCCATATGGAGTTAGAAAGTGTAAGTGTGGAGATATGTAATTGAAGCCAATATGAATCCTCAAACTAGTTTGTGACCATACATTGTTATCAGGTGTACCGTTTCCCCTTTAAAACCATAACCCTGACCTTTAACCTTTGAACTACCACCATAATCAAAACAGTGTATGACTATTTTATAAGAAATAGTTAGAAGATTGCAGTGTGTTGCAGGCCAATCCTAACAGTCCACACAATGTCAGATACTGTTTAATCATGCAATGACAGAGAGAATGGGAAATTAGTTATGGTTAAATAAAACAAAGATTGTTGCTGAAAATATTAGGATGAGCCAAAT
This sequence comes from Pollachius pollachius, assembly GCF_949987615.1. Taxonomy (NCBI): domain Eukaryota; kingdom Metazoa; phylum Chordata; class Actinopteri; order Gadiformes; family Gadidae; genus Pollachius; species Pollachius pollachius. Next base: position 31,415,250 of record NC_136935.1, read on the forward strand.
ATCTTTGGAGACTTAATAAGCAAAGCTGGTGTGAAAAAAGAGGTTTAAAGATGAACAAAACTGTCCCATGTTATTAAAAGATTCCAGAAATACAAATAAAAAATTGACAAAATTATATAATGTTATCAAACAAATCCTGGACTATATTATGTTATTTCAGGGTATTACATTTGCCCTTTTCATTGGTCTGACAAAAAAAAACATTTTGAGATAAAAGTAGCATCAGACGCTAACCTTTTATTACAGCCAGCATTAAGCTGACAAATGCCATTGATCAGGGTTCATCAGCACTCTCCCCCTCAGCTTGCCGTTAGAAAACACCCCGGTGGCCCAGTGCTGCTGGATCACTGGTCACACGGCAACATGTTCCCAGGATGCACCTGGCCTGGGGTGAACGCCGGATGCTGGGGGCAGCTGTTTCCTTTGAACATATCCTGGTCGGCTGTAGGGTTAAGGCGGGTTAGAGTGGACTGTAGAGGGGTCGTGAGGGGAGGGGGGGGGGTGGGTAAGGATTGGGCTGTGGGTGAGGCCTAGGGTCCCTATCAAAAAACAGGATATATATACTACAGCCACAGGTGCTCTGTAGTAACACGCATCAACACACACAAGCACACGTACACACACACAAGCACACACATGCACACAAATACACACATGCACACACATGCACACACATACACACATGCACACACAGACACACACACACACAGACACACAGACACACACACGCATACATACACACACAAACACACACATACACAGCCAAGTATAAACACATATAGACTTGCACATTTGCAAGTCTATGTGTAACATGTATGCATTTTACATGTTACACAGCACACACACAGGTCTGTAAACCTTTGTTGGGTGGGTTGTTGTGTGTGTGTTTGTAAGAAAGAAAGTATTGGTGGATGTTTGTGTGAACATGGGTTGGTGTGTGTATGTGTGTGTGTGTGTGTGTGTGGGGGGGGGGGCTGACTGTCTGTTTGAGCTTTGGTGTGTGTGTGTGTGTGTGTGTGTGTGTGTGTGTGTGTGTGTGTGTGTGTGTGTGTGTGTTGAGCTTTGGCGGGTGGGTGTGTGTGTCTGTGTGTGTGCAATCGTGCATGTGTGTTTGTATCCGTATGAGTGTTTTTTGTGTGTGTGTTTGTGCGTGTGTGTGTGTGTGTCTTTGTGTGTTCGTGTTTGTGTGTGTGTGTGAGCATGGGTTGTATGTGAGCATGCACGTGTTTTTGTTTCTGTGATTTATTTTGCCGTTGTATAATAATGATGGGTTTGGTGTGTTTGTTTATCTACTCTGAGGTCACCATGAGTCCCCCCCCCCCCCCCAACCCTTTCATATTCCTCATCATCAGCAGCTCCACTGTCCAAAGCTCCCCAAAGATATCTAATGGTAGGGCGAACACAGGTGTATCTTATGATGTTAAATATGGGCACTGGCATAAAAAGCCATAATAAAGGCTCTTTGTTGTTGTTTACGTCTCTACTATTTTCCCCTCTGCGATAAAGGCCTGTAAGGAGGGCTTTTGAAGCAGTACGACATCAGCCGTGACAGTGTACCACTAGAGGGAGACAAATGCTTGATTACCAACTTGTCACAAAATGTATGATTACTCTGAATCTCTGAAGAGTCAAAAGTTTTTCTATTGAGACTGAGTCTATATAACAAGCCTATTGTCAATAAGGAAGACATTGATTGAAGCTAGTGTCTTTTGAATAGGATTTAATACTCTCTCTTTCGGAATTCAAATTAAAATGCTTTATTGGTATGAAAGTCCCAAATTGAATAGCATTTAAATAACAATTACAGGAAATAATAAATCTGCCTTTAGAAATGGACATGGATAATGGAAATGGAAATAAAACGTTGAATCTTTAAATCTAATAATAATAAATAAATGAAAATGTATAATAATAATACCCAAATTACTTTTGGTCAATTACATTCCCAAGTATAATACAATATAATATATTAAAAATACAATATATTGAAATCATAATTTAATATTTAATTATTACATTTAATTTAGTGAGTGCTCCCTTGTTACACACACACACACACACACACACACACACACACACACACACACACACACACACACATTCTCTGCTGGTGGGCCACCAGTGTTCTGCTTTCAGTGTGGGTGGTCTGGAACCAGGTGAAGGAGCGGGGGGGGGAGCAGGAAAGGGGGGAAGAGTAAAGATAGACATCTGGTCCCCAGATGTGGTGTAAAGCACACTGGGGTTTATGAACTAGAGAGAAGGAGGAGGAGGAGGAGGAGGAGGAGGAGGAGAGAGAGAAATGAAAGCGCTCTCGTCATATTGCTGCTCCAGTGAAATCTATACACAGACACGCCTGAACCCACTCCTCTCGGCGTCCATCACTTCTCTTTCTCCTATCTCTATATTACTCTATGTATACATGCATCCATATCTATGTGTCTGTCTATCCATCTGTACATAAATCCAGCCTATCTATCTATCTGTATTTATATCCCAATTGTTGTGTTTTCTCTATGACAGACAAAAGACAGAAATGATGAGAAAGGCAAACAAATTTTTATTTAATAATTAATGTTTGAAACACATTCATTGGAAACATGCATAGATTTTTCTCGTGATTTTGCTCTTGATTAAACACTCTGATTAACGATTTGTGAAAGGTCTAGCAGTTTCATGGTGTGCATGGTCCTTTTTGTGTTAATCTGTCTGTGTTGATTTTTATGTGGTACCGTGCATGTGTGTATAATGCGTGTGCATCTGTGTATCTGTGCGTATCTGTTTTGTCTGTGTGTGTGTGTGTGTGTGTGTGTGTGTGTGTGTGTGTGTGGGTATGTGTGTGTGTGTGTGCGTGTGTGTGTGTGTGTGTGTGTGTGTGTGTGTGTGTGTGTGTGGGTGTGTGTGTCCGTGTTTGTGTGTGTGTGTGTGTGTGTGTGCGTGTGTGCCTGCATGCGTGCGTGCGTGTGTGTTGCATGGGTGTGCGGGTTTATGTTTGTGGTCCATAGCTGTTTACATAGCTAACAGCGGGGGAAACTTGCTCAACAAGCTCTGGCATTCAGGACGTTGTGACGCTTATAAACCGAGGATGAAAGCTTATGCCAAATTAATAAACTTTAATAAGAAAAACATGAGGCTCCTACAATGGTATTGGATTATAATTGCATGCCCAGATGTTAGAAAACGGTTTGTAAGTTCCTGGTTTCATAATATCTGATAAAATGGCCCGATGTTGGTGCATATGTTTGAATATGCTTGTGTGGGTTAGTGAGCTCAAGTGATTGCGTTTATGTGTATTAAGGTTTGTGTGCATGTGTGCATGTTTGCATGTAAAACCTCTAGCATTATTGGTCTCTCTGTCTCTCAGATAGTATTGTAGAGCGTAAACCGTGATAATGAGAGGCTTCGCTAACACGTCAAAAGTCAAAGTGTCAAAAGGTCCACAACTTAAAGGGGTACTACGTTTTTGCAGATATTTCCTTTTTTTGTGTGTGTTACAAAGCTCTTTTATCCATGTACAAGGTGTGCTAAACTGCACAGCTCAGCTGAGCACACTCCACGCAAAAGTGAGTACCACTCAGCCACTGAACTGCCTGAAGCATGTCAAAACTTCTTCTCTTCCCTGACTTCAAGGATAGTTCAGCCATCCCTCCAACAAAGCTAGTTAGCTAGAGAGCTGGCCGGTGGAGTACGGTTCTGGTATCGAGAATACCGGATTCCCTGTATGGGAATTCCCTGTATTCCTTCTATGGAGCGGTTTGGGCTCAAAAAGTTACAGCTGAACCAAAGCAATTGTTACGGGCAATGTTTACAGCAGCTCGGGTCTTGGAGGCGGGAGATTTTGGAGACAAGCGTTGAGAGTCGGCCAGCAGACCAGTCAGAGACGGCTTTTCGGGAGGAGGCAAAAAAGTGAAATCAGTTCTGCAGCAATGAACATTGTGAGAATAATAAGGTGTATTTTTAACAAAAACGCATGTAAACCTATTCAAGTGGAAAAATACATGCAAAGTATGACCCCTTTAAGGGGTCACCTGGAAACGTCGGAGAGAGATTTGAGTTGACTCTAGCTTGTTGGAAGTGATTAGAGGTGACCTAGCTTGGCACTGCTAAGCTGTCGTTCTTGCTAAGGCTGAATATCCTGGCAGGAGACCAATCGCTCACACACACACACACATTCACACACACACACACTCACACACACACACACACACACACACACACACACACACACACACACACACACACACACACACGCACACAACACATAAAAGAGCGTCAATTGAAAAGGAAAGTTTGCTGAGCTCTCTCTTAGAATGTTTGCCTTGCTGTGTAATCATGTGCATTTTGGAATACAGCAAGAACTGCCAGTTTGGGTGGATTAGTGTTTGTGTGCAGGGTTGTGGGTTTTTCTTGATTGTGTCTACTAACTGTGGGGGTACATCAGAACATCCTAGCAAGATGTACAAACCGACTTAGAAACTCATATATAGATAGCAGTGTAAAACCGGATTAAATAAGAGTCAGTGATTCCTATAATGAATTACCTGAAGAAATAGTGAGAATCAAGTTATCACAATCGTTGGGTGGTGCTCTCTTATACACACACACACACACACACACACACACACACACACACACACACACGTAAAGACACAAAACAGACCGCCGAGCATTGCCGCCAACCAAAAGACCCAAACACACACACACACACATACACATTAGACACTCCAGGAAAGGTTGTATTTGTATGATCGGAAATCTGCTACAAATCTGGCAACCACATGCTGGAACCCATACAGCCTCTATGCCTTTCAACCAGGGCTGGGCTGGCTGCTTTCTGCTTGTTACGGCAGAGCCCTCCCCTGCACATGCAGCCTGTTGCTCCTCCTATTGTCCTTCAAGTGAATCCGAGCGTTGTGCGGTCCCCGAGGACGGCGCTCCACGCCGTGCTGTCACACGGCCCCCCCGGTTTGCTTCAAACTCTTCTGCCCACCCACCGCCTCCCAAGAGGGGCCGCTCTGCAGGAACACCACTCAGCATGCTGAGCTGCTGGTGGTACACGATTACAGACACAAGACTGTGGGAGGGAGTTTGAGGTTTGTGTACCTTCCGGACCTGGCCGCCGGGTAGAACTGTGATATGGTTAAATACTATGAGAGACCAGTGAGGGAGGCAGAGCCGTTCCTAAGCGGGCCGGTTGGGAGATGCAAGAGAAGAGATTGATACCAGGGGAAGTGCCACCCTCTCCTACTATAACTTCTGAAAGGAAGAGAAGCTTGGATAATCCTACTCATAAAATGAGGGAAGGAGATAGATCATCGGCATCTATGTTGTGTGAGGGATGTGATATGATGCAGGATGGTCATTTATAAATAGTAGAAGGAGAGATGGTTGTGATAGGGATGTGATATGATGCAGTGTGGGGATATATAACTGGTAGTGCTCTACAGTTACAACCTCCTATTCATCCACAGGATTAAACCAGTAACCCTCTGGCAGCCCACATCGACCTCTTTAGCTGTTGTCACCCATCAAATACTGTATAGTATTTTTTTTATCATATAGTACGGTATGATATAGGACGGTATAATATAGTACGCTATCATATAGTACGGTATGATATAGTACGGTGTAATATAGTACGTAGGATATAGTACAGTATGGTATGATATGTGTTTGTGTGTGTGTTGGCACATATGCATGCATGCAGGTGAGCATTAAAGGAGAACAAAGCCAAAGTGTGCATGTGTGTTTTATGAGAGCAGAGTGAAGCAGGGTGGTCCTTGACTGCATGAGGGCTCAACACAGCTCACAGCCCCATGCAGCAACCAGCCAACCCTCTGCACCATGCCTCTCCATGGCCAAAGCCCCCATCCAGAGCCAGCAAAAGGGTCAGAGTGGGTGGAGAGGTGGTTCACGTTTGGCTGCAAAACAGTGGCCTTTGCCTCCTCTGCACCCATACCCAATCCTTCTATTGGCTCATGCATAATGGCCATGTTTGGCACTAGTAGCTGGAGTATCCACAGTACATTAACAAACAGAACAGAGAGACATCAATGCATGGCTTTCAACCAGTACTGTTTTCAAAGCGCTTTCCTTGCACTTTTCCCAAGGATTTCCTTTGAGAAACAAAGCCAGTCCCATCCAGTTTCTGCTGAGTCAACACTTCTGACATCAATTAAACGGCTGTAAAAAAAACTGAGCATGATGCCAGATACATCAGATATTTAATCTTTCTCTCTTCCCCTATTCTCTCTGCCTTCTCTTTTTTCTCTTCTCTATACATTGTAAAAAAAAAAAAAGAAGGAACATATCAAATCTGTATATCACAGACTAAATCTCTCTCACTTCCCCCCTCTTCCTCATCCTTCTCTTTGTCCCGGGATCTGTCCCGGGATCTGTCCTGGGGTCTGTCTTGGGTCTGCAGCACCTGTTAGACAAGCTCTTTATTGGTTCTAGCGGGGGCCACAGAGTAGAGCTGGTGTGTTGGATGGCAGAGCATGGGGGGATGAGTAGCGGAAAGAGAACTAACCCTGATATTTATGAGCCACTGGATATGAAGTAACTCAGCGTTACACTAGATTATGTTTCAATACTCTCCTGAAGTACATGAATGCCATAATTTTAGTTATTTTTTATGGTAAAAAGGGTGCGAGCGTGCAAGTGGAAAGCATTCACACTAGTGCCACCAAAAAATAAAGGTTTAGAGAAACAATGTTTCTAAAGCCAAGGACCCCACCCCCTCCACTCTTAATAAACACACACACACACACACACACACACACACACATTAAACATGAGTTTCGGTGTCTAAGGCAAAGTATGCTATTCATTAAAATAACAATAATATGATTTGTATTATTATTATTATTATTATTATTATTATTATTATTATTATTATTATTATTATATATATATTCCTATTGGTGTTGTCATTATTATTATTATGAACATTATAGAGAACAAAGACTTATAAAGTTGAATGGGGTATTTGCTAGTATTTGTATTCATATCTAAATTTGTTTTACAGTGCAGCACCAAGTATTAGGGCTTAAGAAACAGCAATACCTTCCCCTCAATGCGACACTTCCAGCACACCAACTGGACCACTGAATGGCTATTATCACTGCTAAGGCTCACAGTATGCATGAAAGCATTCATAACTACTGAGACTTTGTGTGTGTGTGTGTGTGTGTGTGTGTGTGTGTGTGTGTGTGTGTGTGTGTGTGTGTGTGTGTGTGCTTGTGTGTGTTTTTAGCAATATGTTTTAAACTGTATTCATGCCGCTTTGCCGCAGTATTATATTTTTTATTTTTCATCCTGCTACAGTTGCACTTTTGGAATTGTAGCTAAAACCTGCACTTTAGGTGACCTTCCACTAAAGTCACTTGCCACTTTAGACTCTTGGCTATGTAGGGACGAGCCATGAACGAATGAATGATGTATGTACTATGTCTTATGTCTGTATTTTTGTGCCTTTAGCTCTTTGGCTTCCTATTTTTTGTGCGGTGGTTGTCTTGACTTTTGTATTGTAGAGCAAACTGCGATAAATTCCTAACAACTTACCTTGTATGGAAATTAAAGTATTGAATCTTGAATCTTTCCAGAATGTGTGCTTTTCAGAAAAACAAAAAATCGGCCACACATAAACTTTTTCAGAACATTAAAATGATATCAAATGCTGCGCTTTATGACTGAGGTGATAAACTAAAGCTATTATACTATTTGTCATTATCAATAGGCCTAATTGTATTAACAAGCTCTGAACCTCTTATTTTTTGGTGTGCAAAATAAATGTATTTTTTCAGATTTATGCTAGAATATCTGCAACATTTTTGTAAACCTGTGAGGTCTACATTACGACCGATAAAGATTTAACAGTAGGATTTTACCGTTTTGTTTTGCGTTGTGTGTTCCCAAGTTCCGATTATGTTACGTATAGGCCTATGGTGTTTGAGGTTACTGTGACGAAAAATGCCATATGTTTCTAATTGAAATGCATGAGTGACTTGGAAATAGAACTGGCTTTGTTGCAAGACCATTAACACAACGATACCAATTAGTTGTGCGTAAAATGTTTGAGGTAAGTTGGCCCTCAACTTTTTACAGTGATGACAGAAAATGGTCCGTTTAACAAGACTTAATAACAGGTTGAGTATGACCTTATACCAAAATCTGCGTGTGGTCGTTTATAGGCCTTTATATAGGCATAAATAGAAAAAAAAAAACAGATGCATTGTCCCATATGAAAAGTTATTGAATATGGTTTCGTCAATAAATGCTTTGGATGACTGACAAATGTATATGGAAATCTGTGAGTGTGTGTGTGTGTGTGTGTGTGTGTGTGTGTGTGTGTGTGTGTGTGTGTGTCCAGATTAATGTCCAGCAGTCATGTCTTGGATAGGTCTTCACCGCAGCTCTGCCAGAAAAGTTTGCGGAATGAAGTTGTACAGGAAAAGGAAAATAATAAAAAAATAAATAGAACCAAATGCTGCTGCCACTTCAAAGAATATCTCTAAGTCTGGGTATACTGTAGCCTACAAAATCCTGTTGTCCTTCGTCCAGATCTGCTTCTATTTACTCCTCAAGGTTTCATTTCATAGTGCCTTGCCTTGCTCAACGTGTTTCGGATGTACAGCACGTGGACCGACACACTGGGCTTTATGACAGATGTACTGGACTAAAAAAAAGTACACACTGCGAACTGTACAAACTTTTACAAATGCTCTAAACATATATATGCTGATCAAAATGCACAAAATTTGATATTGGCTTTTTTAATGCTTTAAAAAGTCTGCTGACCAGTGAGTCGTTCAAATAAATATTTCAAATCTCTCTCTCTCTCTCTCTCTGTTATTGTCTATCTGGACACATTGCTAAATGATTAGCTAATGCTACATCTTGAGTTGCGCTGCTGTTTAATAGCTGTCATCCACTTGACATTTAGGTGGGGGTCATCAAGTCAAACACAGGGGTTAGGGGTTGCAGGCTAAATATTCTTGTCAGTCACAATATTGAGATATTGTTCTCCTTTCTTCAGACTATGACTATTAGTTCAAATTAATGTATTAGCTTAGATATCACAATCATTGTCACTAACCCAAAAGGTGATACGCCCAAGAATTGAGGTCATGTAGGCCTATTCATTAGGATATGAAGTTATTTATAAAATCAGAACCAAATGCCAACAGGTTCGTCCTATATTTCATATAGTTAATAGGCCTACCCATGTAGCAACTCAGCCGAGCTCTATAGGTGGAATTTGTTTTAAGTCAAAACATTATCCAAACAAGTGAAAAATGAAGCAAGACTAACTCTTTCGGTTAAAGAACTCCTTGTTGCAAACACATGTTGATGCATTTACAAACACGCGTGCAATGAATGAGTGAATAAAGAGACCACATGGAGTGCACTTGTGTACACATGATGTCTCAAACAGCCCATCCATCAAATCACTGACATTTAAAGTGAAAGACAATAAACTTAATAACGTGGGCTGGAATATAACAAAATTATGACTTTTTATTTTAAACAGGGCTCATGGTTTAAAATGTCGCCGATAAAAGTTTGCAAACTGGTGTTTGGAACATGTTTTAAGCATTTTTAGCAGACCTATTTTTGATTAGTGTGAGGATGAGGCAACGTCAGAAATAAATCGATATATTATACATTGATAGTATTATGCAGCCTAGATTTGTTTCTGTAAGAAACCGAAAGATTATCTTGCTCAATTTAATGTGAAATTGATCATTTAAATAAACAAATATTATTTTTAGTACAACATATATATATAGGATATAAATATACATATATACATATATATATATGCCTATATAGAGAGAGGTTTATGTATGTTAGGCCTATATGCATATGCATTTATGTAAGCCTATTATAAGGACTGCTATAAAATGTTAAAATATAAATGTATCAGGGTGTAAATAATAAAAACATAAATAATCCCGGATAATGTTTAAATAAATGATAAATTGTTTTGTGAATGAGACGTTCAATTCGGGCTATACAAATATAGGCCTATTAAAAAAAATGGTCCAGGCTTGAATATACAACTCTACACATTTCAACATTAAAAAAAGACAACGTAGCTTTCTTTAACCACAATGAAGAAGCCTCGCTGTCAGATTAATTCCCAAGGTGTTTCAAGAGTTTATTGGTAAGGCCGAGGCCGGAGAGAGAGCTTAGTTTGTGATACTCGGACTGGAGGCCCCCGGGAGGATACGGTTGCAACATCCCGTGCAGTGCGACCGGAGGCACGAGGAAGGAACTCGGGCCAAACGGCGGAAAACGGGAGACGAGCGCCGGATCAAAGGGATCAAACGAAGGATGAAACGTCTTTGGGTTGCCCGATGTTCTGGAGAAAAGTGAGGAGAGCGCCGGGACAATGCTGCCCACTGGAGGACCACCATTGGGACTTGTGAGGAAACTTCGACGACTTTCGATGGTCATATCCTGGTAGAGTTCTAGTCTGGGCACTTGCAGACCAGCGGCTCCCCCGCGCGCTCCGTACACGGAGAACCCGGGGCTGCGCTCGTGCGCAGAGCACCTGGTGTCCTTCGGCGCGCCCACGTAGAAGAGTGGCCGCTTGAAACGCTTTCTCCTCCGAAGAAAACTTCCATTTTCAAACATATCGGCGGACATCGGATCCAGCGTCCAATAATTCCCCTTTCCTGGATTCCCGGGCTCCCTAGGCATTTTGACAAAGCAGTCGTTTAGAGACAAGTTGTGACGAATTGAGTTTTGCCACGCAGGGAACTTTTCCCGATAGTATGCAAACCGATTACTTATAAAATCACATATTTCACTCAGGGTGAGTCGTTTTTTGGGGCTTTGAAGAATTGCCATGGTAATAAGAGCAATGTATGAATACGGTGGCTTCAGCGGAGCCGCGGTGCTGCCTGAGCTCGCGTGAGTCTTCTGTGCCAAACTCTGCTCCGCGAGACACTTTGGAGTTAAGGAGGACGCAGCGCTTTGCTCCAAGCCATCCCCGTCTTCCTCCAGCAGTGAATAATCCTTGTTTTTTTCATTCCTTGCCTTTGTGTGTTCTACCGCGCCAAAGTCCTTCTCCTCCATGTTGTCCAGGGTCATACTCCCAGGGAACTGGTTGCACCTGCCCCCACAGAGGTGTTCAGCGTCTCTGCGGACCGTGGCGGGTACCCGTACCCCTTTCGCTTTTCATTTTAAAAAACAACAAGGATGGAGTCATCATCTGACTGTGCGTGGCGATGTTTAGCCCAGTCCGCAGCATGCATCTCTCCGCCTACTCCTCCTACAAACATCCTCAATGAAATCCATTGGCTTTCGGCCTTGGTGGGATAGCCATATGCCACCACAGCCATATGCTTTGATTGGATATTTATTCCCTTAACGCAGACAAATATTTTCTGACCAATCAAAAGGGTGTGGTGGGTCACAATGTATCGTCTAGGCCTACTTGTCGCAAAGTCCGTATGAGCAAATTAAATCGGACTCTTTAAAAGCTATGGAAATCGCGATCTTTCATTTTTATTGACACTAATTCAATTACAAAGCCAATAGGAAAATATCCATTAGTGTGCCCTTCTACCTGGAGGCGGCTGGGCTCTGCTCATTGGTCAATTATGGCTCGTGTTTACTGGGTGGTCTGTGACTCTCAAACAAATACAACTGGTGAAAACCTGCCCCATTGTTTGAAAAAAGTCCTCCTAAAATACAGCCAACAAAACATTATATCCTCTTGTGCCTTACACAGCAAAGGATACAGGCACACATTTCATTTCACGCAATTCTGTTAAAATGCATATTCTTCATTGGAGTTCTGTGCGCTTATTATGGTCGGGGAGCAGACAGGCTACGGGCTCAGTGTCTCTGGAGAAGGTTTTATTCAAGAGGATAATTCTCCCGTTTACATTAAAGACGTTTATAATGCAACATTAGGGTGAAACTTTTCTTCTAAAGAAGCAGCTCATATCGTATCGGACAAAACAAGATTTTTTATAATATTCCGAACAATTGAGAAGGTAGAAGCAGCCCTTTTTCATCACAGATTTTAATGCACACTTGTGCAGAGCTTTTTTAAATTGTTTAGAATTAAGCAAGAAAAGTGCACCAGCCACCACTTAGCCAAAGAATAATATATAAAAACGTATGTAAAAAAACGGAACAAATAAATATTATTTCAAAACAGCAACAACAACGTGTAACATTGAAAGCAATTAATTTGCACATATACAACCAATCATCTATTGAACATACAGTAGACAAGCATGTGCAATAAATTGAGGTGTTGTTTTGTAAACAAATGTTCATAAAGGGGTTAACAGTTGTATGAAACTCTTTAAAGTATCATGTGCATGAAAGAATGAACTGATGTGAATATATGCGGTACACACAAAACCATTCAAACCGTGTGTGTGTGTGTGTGTGTGTGTGTGTGTGTGTGTGTGTGTGTGTGTGTGTGTGTGTGTGTGTGTGTGTGTGTGTGTGTGTGTGTGTGTGTGTGTGTGTGTGTGTGTGGCACCTGTTTGCCCACTTCCCAGTGTTTGCCTTAGCAGGCATGGTGTTAACGCAGAGCTGAGGTTTGCCGTACAGAGTTACCACACTTGAGGCAGCGTGAGTGGCTGTTGCCCTCTTTTCTAGGAATGTACCAGCAGTTGACGCATCGCACTCTGTACTTCTTATACCTGTTCAAGGGACAAACAGAGGGAGTATATGGTACATGGGAATACCACTTTAATTCAGTATATTACAGACAACATTTACTTGTATAATAAAATGCTGTCCTCCTCCAAAAATGCCCAAACAATACGACACGCATTAGAATTTTTCAGGTAAATATAATAGCAGAAATGGACGCGTTTCACTATAAGCCTGGCGTAAACATTACCAGCTCAAAATGGCTCAGGTCAGTGACGCACCCTCAAGTGATCTTTGAGGTTCATCCCACTTTGAAGAGGCGAGCCAAACCAAACCTCAGAGCCAGTGGCAGACCTTGGTTACGCAAAAATGACTCGTCATTGGTTTAAGTACCAGGTGATGTCACTTTCCCCACAAACAAATGAAAGTGACATCGACTGGCTGGCACCACTTTCAAACCTGTCTATTCTCCACCAGGGGTGGAGTGCTGTCTGTAAACTCTGTTTAAGGGTTGGCTCGTACCTTATGCCACAGGCGTTGCAGAGCGGAGTCCCGTCCTCCGCGTCCCTCCACATGGGGGTCTGCTTGGTACAGCAGGACGCACACTCCTTGCTCTCTGGCCAGGGGTAAGACAACTTGTTCAGTTCAGTCCAGACAACTTTATTCTTCCCAAGAAGAGCAATTCATTTTGCAGCTTACCCAGTCCAGACACACAACTTAAAAACTCACAGGCAAGGTTGTTACATTTCAGAGGCCACAAATTAACATCCATCAGTCAACACAAGGAAACAACAAGTGGCATTCAATAAAGTAAAACATTTTGTTATACTTCATGTAAATAGCAGAGTTTAAAATAATGTAACAGTAATTTAAACTGACTATACTGTATGGTTATTTATTCACTTTCATCGTACATTTATTTATTTAACCTGAAAGTGGAGGGATTGAAGGGCATGACAACAAGCCCTCATTCTTTGTTTACATGCAATAAATCGACCATTACCGTCAGACCCATAATAGCACAACAAAGTATAAGTGGTGGGCTTCAAAGGACTACCAAGTCCAATTTAAAAAGGTCCTTCAGAGGGGATTGGGAGAGCATTTTAAAAGGGATGTGAAACTTTAACTGTGTTGACAAGGCCAAAATAATTCTATGGTTTCCTTAGTGCCCACATCCTCTGTTAAAATGATCAAAGGCAACAGGGTTTTTCTACTATTGTCTGAGTCGGCAGACAAAGAAAACAAACCCCTCAATGTGTGCAGTGCCACTCCTTCAACACACATACACACAACCACACAACTCTAGAATGAACACTGCGGGCACAGTAACTGTGGGTATTGAGAATTGTCAGCTTAAAATGCTTTAATACCCTAGTGGGAGACTTAGGCAGGGGTTCCCCAAAACCTTCATGCCATGATCCTACTGTGGAGGTGCTTTTGCCCCTTAGCCGACCAAATATTTTTAAACATGTAATAACCATGTCAATAAAGTTAAACAGTTAACATTTCTTTCTATATATTGTTATTAAAACAGTATTCATCTCTCCATCTCCTATCCCCCCCCCACCCTCTCAGTCAAAATACATAACTGATCAAGTTAAAATGACAAGACAGAATATATATCTTACTGTGGCAATCCCCTGACCCTGACCCACCTGGTTGCCTGCTGTGACCCAATTTTAGGTCCTGACCACTGGTCTAAGTCACCAAAGCAAGGCGTCAATCCACCGATCTCTAGACAGGCAATAGCCGCCATGAAAACTAGAAGGATTTTTTTGTAATTGCAATTGCGTGCTTTATTGGGGATGTCGTCAATCAGCAAAACATAGCATTACACTGGCCTTGTTGTTTAAGGGACGGTTTTTGTAGGGCACGACAGAAACCGTTGTGCTATTGGACTTCAAGCCCTGCTGCCATGTGGTCTGGGTATAAAGTATTTACTTTAAAGTCTCCTCGTTCATTGCCAAGGGCACATAGCACTACCAGGCTCAACATCTGCATTACATCACAGAGTGAGCTTTGGGTTCTCTGCATCCTCCAAGTACGCCTTTGGATCTGAATATACTGTATGGTTTACACTGAGACATCAAACAAAAGAATGTACCCAACTGTAAAAGAACAGTTATATTGAATATCGACAAATATTTTATTCCATGTTTATGTTTTAATACTGGTGGCAGCCAACCCAATTTAAAATGCTGTATGGGAAATAATGAAAATGGCAACATAGCCGGTCCTTAAAAAAAAATTAGGGTTTGTTAATTGGTTGCAGAGCAGAAATGTTTCCTGCTCATTCTCTACCCATCCATTAAACTGGATGAATGAAGGGACTATTTTTAGGCATTAGAGGCTTAGGCTATTTCCACAGCAGTTTCCCTAAATACCCCTTTATTGTTTCTCATTAAAAGTGTTCCACCTGTCAAAGCTGTGGCAGGGTTTTTTTGCCTTTTTTTTTTTTTAGAGTATTTTGCCTTTGAGTGACAATATTAATTGTTAAGGCGCCATCTGGTGGAGCAAATATATTTTAGAAGTATCTCAACCCTGCGGTATGTTATTGTCAAATAATTAATTAGTAATTAGACCAAAACGTTTTTTTCATTTGTTGCTTTAAACCTGGTAATATCTCTTATATTATTCTGAACATAGCAATCGATTTTAGTGAAAATCGATTGTGAAATCGATTAGTCCATTTTGTCACCGACTAAAATAAGACCGTATTTGAAAGAAAACAGGTGTGAAATCCAAG
The DNA here is from genome assembly GCF_949987615.1 of Pollachius pollachius. NCBI lineage: Eukaryota > Metazoa > Chordata > Actinopteri > Gadiformes > Gadidae > Pollachius > Pollachius pollachius. The sequence continues at coordinate 31,430,620 of NC_136935.1, forward strand.
GTTTTTGCGAGTCTCACCGAAACACTTTGTGAACGTTCCACTCATTCACAAATGAATGAAACGTAGGTAGTTTTAAGTTATAACAGTCTTTTTGTCATTCGAGGTGCCAGTATACTCATCGACGTCACATCGAGGGGACACCAGCGTGTGTGGATGTGTGGAGCTCTGCCTGGGCAGTGGATGACTGTGCTCTCCGAGATAGGGTAAAGCTTCTCGTACAATTATATCATAGCGCCACAGTGTGTGTCTAGATATGCGGATGTGCAGCTCATCTTGACAGCCGTTGTATTGATGATCCCGCCAGAGTCAGGGTCAGGCTTCCCGGACATCTATACGCTACGGTGTGTGTGGATGTGTGGAGCTTCACCTGAGCAGTGATATATTTTGATGTCTGCTTGACGGTTTAGCTTCTCAGTTTAACTCCATGTGGATGTGGCACATTTCAACCTCGCTCATTATAACTCACTCATTGTAATAAGCATCCCAAAGTTGCCGTGGGTCGTAACATGCCCCCTCCTTCCTAGAACTGTCAGTCCAAAACACCTTTTTTTTTCACCTCATAGTGTTCAAATTCCAACAGAAACAGTGGGTTCACTTGCTCGTGAACATAAAATATAATGGGGTAATCAACCATTTAAAAAAAAAAAGTACATGACTATTTCCCCATAAGCTATATATGTCGAGCCTGTATTCAGACTCTAACTTTGAAAAGGGAGCTCATCTATCGAGGCAGAGTAGTTTTGCTCATCTGAGGCAGATGGGGAGAGAGGGGAGAAAGGGAGCCTACTGGAACTGCTGGTTGACAGGTCCAGGTCCTCCTCTGAGCTGCTGGTCCGGAGGGAGCTCTGGGACGGCCGTGTCCGCCGCCTTGGTTTTCTTCTGTGTGATGAGGAAATCCTGTTACAAGTAGGAATCAATTACATATTCCGGCTGCACCACACAATTAATGTACATTGGTAGCATAACTCGAGTGATCACAATACTGTAGCATGGAGAGTAGGAGGCGAAACCAAATCTTACTCACATGCGCACACACTATACCCACACACACACACACACACACACACACACACACACACACACACACACACACACACACACACACACACCGCACTACAACACAACACCCCTGCGGACTGTTTTAGTTGTTTTATTTTTCTTATGTTTTCTGTGTAGGCTATGCTATGTGTGACTGTAGGCTACTACTGCCTGTTATGGCCAGGACACTGGAAGAGACCTTTAATCTCAATGATGATTATTATTTTCAACTACCCAATAGTAGTTAATAATTTATTTGCATGCATAGTATAGTATACTACACTTTCCATTGAACAATTACCCCTGTTAATTACAACTAGAGGTTGAGTGCGCGCAATATGCGCACAAAAACTCTAGTCTAAGTAAAAAGAGAACAATACAACACTTTCATATTAGGACATATGAAATAGAAATGCAACAGCAACAAATAGACTAAATTAAAAATGGCAGAGAAGAGTATACACATACATACATACATACATACATACATACATACATACATACATACATACATACATACATACATACATACATACATACATACATACATACATACACAATAATGTAATAGGGCTTAATTTGATATTAGTGTGAGTTCCATAAAACCTTTTAAAACCATTTACGAATTCATAGTATTCAATTGTAGAAAATATACAACCTGATGTGTTTTATTTTCTGGACTGAACAACATGTTCACCTGTACTTGGAGAAGACCAGTAGTCGACACTGCCCCCTACTGTGATCGAGCTCGCCCTGCATGCGGAACATCACACCCTGGAAGTCGGGGTCTGTGGCGTCGGCGCTCCGGTTGGGGTGGGGCTGTTTCCTGCGTGTATTAGCCCTGCACGCCGTGCTGGTACACTTTTGGGAGCCTGCAGGGGTATGAAAGTCCTCCGCTGGCATACCCAGGAGATAGGAAAGGATTATCATCCCTTTAGATGATTTATCATTTTTAAACATCAAAGCTGCCTATGAAATCTTAAGTTTAAAGTCAAAGAATTAAATGTTTCGGAATAATTAGTAATGATTGATTTAATGTATAGTATCTGATGAATGATGAATATAAAAATAAATGACATGATGAATGAAGGATAATATTATCATGGAGAAAGTGCTATACTACAATAACCAAAGGAGAATATTACCTGCTCTAGATGAAGTTATACACTGTTGAGTGTCTGTAGATTCAGAGTCTCTCGTCCAGGTAAAATAGGACTGCTGGGTAATCAAGGGCTGCCTTGCATTTTGATCCGGATGGTATTTTATACATTCTGGCACCGGGGTTTTACCAATTGTTTGGCTTTTGTTCTGGGATAGTTCTTCATTTCTTAAAACGGCCCATACAGGGGGTTTGGGCATCGAAGTGCATGTGCCGGCATTATCCAGAGGGTCAAAGGTTAAAAGAAGGTTGGACTTGAAGTCGAGGGCCACAGTGGTGTCAGTGGTCAATAGATCCACTGCATTGAAATATTTGTGTCCTAAACAAACCACCTTGTCTGATTCATAGGTTGGCTGTTCGGCCTTATATCCGCAAGCATCATCAGTTGTTGGCGAGAGATGCGTTTGTGGCCAAGCCTCAGAGGTCCTGCTTCGGGGACCCAACTCAGCAGACCTCTCCTCGGACCCAGACATATCCCCTTCTGACCCTGTGGCGATACTCAACTTGACCTCCATTGAAGCTCTGTGGGCAGGCTGGGAATGCAAGCTTTTGTTTTCGTCCACAGGAAGCGGCCTGCCGTCATAGGGCTGAGTTTCAGTGAGGAGGCTCATTTTTGCGTTTGTCGTACCCTGCTGCAGTGGACATTTATTGAGGCTCTCGCTGGAACTTTCACCCAGGTCACAGTCCATAGGGGGGGTGTCACAAGAGCTCTCGCCTCCTCTGCTGCTGAAAAACAGAAGGTCTTCATGTTGAACATCAGCATGAGAGGGACATTCCAGAATCCCCTGCACTCGCAACGATTCGTCAGACTCCGAGGGAGATGGGTAAGCTATGGAATTCGAATAAGAGGAAGAAAAAGAGGTTGAAGTGCAGTCTGATTCCCCTTGCCCTCTGTGGTGTAGAAGCTTCTCACACTGCAGATTGATCAGGCTCATCACCTCCCAGGGGTTGCTGCCCTGCAGGTTGGGCCCAATGTGAGTTGTGATCATATACATGCCACTGTTCTCTTCCCCATCATAGGAAAACGTTTGGGCCCAGCTGTGTTGAGGATCTGCGTCCAAATAATTGTTGGGAGGGTGAGCATCCTTTTGGTCGCTGTTAACCGGGCCAAAGGTTGAGTCAACTAGATTTCTGTGGCTTGGGGCAGCGAGTTTGGAGGCCTCTTGAAGGAATTGAAGGATTGTGGGTTGGGTGGCTGATTGGTCCTCAGGATCCGTTGTGTCATTAGTCTTGTTATTGTTTTGGGTAGACACAGGCTGTAGATCTACCGTTGTGCTCATGTTCGTCTTGTGTCTAAGTAAGTAAAGGAGAGAGTTTTGCTTTATGTATCATATCATATGACACATTCCCCTTTTAATTAATCCACTGTAATAATGTTAAAGTCAGCCAACCTAATCCTAACCAAACGACTGTTTCCAACAAATAGTTGTAAACAACGATCTAAGCTCTGACAAACATGCAGAACAAATTTAAATGAAACCGTTAGCTGAAAGAAATGTAGCCGATTCGAATTGCGTATTGCACTTCTAACCTGCTCGATTGTATGCTACCATTTCGTTATTTGCGTTCCAAACTTTTCGATACAAATTAACTAAGTATTTGAAATAACCTGCAATTAGAAATGTCGATTTGCCTCACCGCTTTAACTCTAAAAGTTACTCTTGTAAGGCGTTTCAACTCTAATTTAACCCACCTATTGAGTGTGCTAGTTTCTTGCTTTCACCCTAACGTAGCGAGTCTCCAGAGCTCTGTACATGTAGGCTTTCCTTTGTATAATCCTTAGTTATTTCGAATAATTTTGGGTTTCGCGGTACTACAGAACTCCTAGGTCTCGAGAGGAACGCAGGCCAGCCCATTGTGGATATCTGCGCGTGTAAGGTGACAATACTCTGACGGTAACGCCTGGCTGATATGTGGTTACATTTCGCCCAAAATTCCAAACATTCACGGTATTCCGACTTCAATATGATGTGCCCGTCGATCACTTACTTTGATCCCCAGATAGTTTGATCACCTTTGATGGTCAACTACGCCTGCACATTTTAGGTAAAGATGGATATGCTACGCGATCAAAACACTCCGATCAAGGTATAAAGTCAAATTTGTAAAATTGCAATGCATTGAAATACTTACATACAAGTAGGCCTAAATTGAGTCACACTAGATTACTCATTTGAAAATAGCGACAACTGCCATTTCTCTTTGGGTGTTTGGGACTATAGGTCACCCGGGTGCTATTCGTTTACTTTAATTGCATCCGCGGCTGACAATAAATGAGTGGTTAATAGAGCAGCTCTGGTTCCCCAAGGTACGGGCCTAACGGCGCTACCACACCTCTGCACATCTCAAACAAACTCCTCTGCTGGTAGCCTCGTCTTCAGACCAATTTCTCGAAATGTTCTTTATTTTATTGCACGCATGTATCCAGTGGGTAAAGTACATCAACACGTTAAAACAATACAATTGCATGTGAGTATATTCAACGAGTTGTTTCGGGACATGATTCTAAACAGGCCCCTAAACCCAAATGCCGACTGAATCCACTGCTGAAGCATCCGCGTGCCGGACTTTTTCATAAATTGAGGTAACTGCCAGTTGATTTAGAAGAAAAGCAATTCGACAGTAACAGGGTTTTTAACGATAAAAGTAGGACATGCTCTCTGAGGAAAACAAAACAATAAAAAAATATATGTAATTAGAAAAATGATCCAGTGAAACAAGCACGTGTTGAGACAAATCAAGATCAAGAAAATACATATTTCTTTCAGGCGAATATAGAAGGAAATCAAGCATAAAATAAATGCCTTATACCATTTTCGGTTTTACTAATGTTTTTGAATCCCTCTGCACATTGAAACGGATATTCGTGTTACCCATTAAGTGAGTCTGGTGGCCCAAGAGCTAGCATTATAAAGCTAAGATGCTTCTACAAATAGATGCAAACCATAGGTGCCTGTAGTCACTTAACTACAGAAATGGGTGTTTCTTTATCAAACAGTTGTCTTTGACAATGTCCACCATGAAAGTACATATAAGAGAAAGTTACTTCATACTAGTGGGTGGGTAATGTCATGTCAAGAATAAAAAGCAATCACTTAATCAGTCACTTAAAATGATTTGAAACCTAGAGGTGGCTTATCACCAAAGATATCTTTTATAATTATTTGTAGGTTTTTATCTAATGGAAATCTGTCTCTTTGTACTCCCTGTTTGAGAGCATTGCAAGGTAGGACTACATAAGTTAAATCAACTTTATATTAAGTCACTTCATACACAAATGTTTATAGTTATTCATATGCACACATGACAAGTGACATAAAACAGCATAAATTATGAAAGAAAACATGGTATTGATATTGTGCGTACTTGACATTTAGAAGTTGTAACATGGAATGTGTCATTCAATCTCATAAATGTTATTTTGCTAAAACCTGACTTGGCTGGCTCTGGCAAAAACAAACAGCTTTTGAACAAAGATCATTTTGTGAGATTGGGTGATGGAAGTTGACCTCAATTCCCCTGCACGAGAATTCTTTCAACTAGAACAAACGATGGCAGCTTAGCAGAGCGTTTAGCATGGCTGCTATCCCTCAAGCTACCAGTTGATATCAGCCAATTTAAGTAGAAACCGCATGGCCTTCTGGGCAGTGTTTACATTTTACTCCTTAGACTGTGGCCCTTCAGACATTATTTCCTTGGGCGTAAACTAAAGGCCCTGGGACCAGGGGCACGGGTACACCAGCTAGCCGCCCAACTGTCTTGTCTAACTTAAGTTCCCATCGCTGAAGCCAACTCCGACCAGACGGGGGCTTCTCCTCAGTGGGGCTTGGGAACGTGGCCGTCCACATAGAAGTTCCTGGTGACCTTGGGCAGGGTCAGCTCGATGCCTTCCATCTCCGGAGTCAGAATGATCTGGCATCCCAGTCGGGAATTCTCCTGAAGCAAGGGAGCCATGTCCAGCATGTCGTCTTCTCTAAAAGGAGCACAGGGGCCATATCTTGTTAGTTTACCATAACGGTGGGAGGTTTAGAGGGCATTAGACCATCTGTCATTTTCAATACGACATCATGGCATCAGAATTCAGTGTTCATACAGAGGACAGGGGAACATACGGGATTGGGGAGAAGTCATCTTAATTGCAAGAGATGGAACCCATGGCTACACTGAGACCCATTAAAGCAAATTCACCTTTCATCAGGCTCTGGTAGCTTGTCTAAGTGATCACTGCTCACATAAACATGGCACGTCGAGCAGGCTAGAGAGGCCTCACACGCTCCTGTTGGATGAAAGGAGAGTTTATTACACGTGTTGAGTAAATACTGTTCATATATATATATATATATATATATATAAAGTGGAAGCTATATTAAAGACAGTGCCTCTTACCTTCAAGTTCAATTCCATGCCTATGAGCCAGGTACATCGCGTTATCTCCCACTTTGGCCCGGACTGGGATCCTCTTCCCGGAGCGATCTACATACACCACGTTCACCCTGAGCAGTGAAACCAATCACTATCTATTATCCCGTTTTTGCATTGTCTCAATGAGACATGCTACAAGTTGACCTTCTTGTAGAACTTGTAGCATGCTTTCACCTCTGATCCATACTGTAAAGTGAAGTTAATGATTTTACATTTAATATTAGGATGATATCCAACTAAGCTACTACAGTAGCTCTACATAAAACAGTATATCACACTATTGAATTCAAAATCTAAGTCAGTTCAATACGGAGCTGATAGTATAGAAGCTTCCATAGCCGTGGTTGTCAGAAATCACAGACGGCTATTGTGTATTAACACATAACTTACACATCTTTTGGGTCCTCTGCGTTGGAGTTCCCCACGTCGTTGTGACAAACACCTTTGAGAGGAATCAACGAGATAAGTGCTTTTGTTTGATAGATGACATGACAAGCTGATGGTTTTAGTACGTTGTAAAAAGTTACTTGCGAGGAATTTGGATGATGACCACGCAACCGAAAGTGCTCATGAGGTTAATCGATTGACATGGATATGTGTTTGTACATCGAGATGTACATGCTGATTTAGTTCTAATCAAGGCTTATAACGAAAGACTCTAACCCTAACCCTGTCACACAATCACCATGACTCGACACATTGACTGCCAACACCAATGGGAAAGGGGATGGACACTCACTTACAAAACCCTACTTCATACACCACTAAAGTATTGCAGCTGATTGCAACTCACCCATCGTAGTCTGCAACTGGCGATTTAGTGTCCGTAGACCACCTGGGAACCCTTGCTTCGAAGGAAGGGCAAAACCATCCAAGCAGCTATTTAATCTATTAAAAGGAGATGCACTACACTCTCTTATTACTCTAGAAAGTCTGAATGTCAGCCCCATGCTCGACCGAACAGCAGTGGACGCCGCCATTCTCCTGTTATGATCACATGGGTTGACTCGGCCAATAGTAAAGGGGCATTTGTTGACAACGTCTTTCACTGCTGTACCCTTTTTCGACACCAGGGGGTGCCCCAAACAAGTTCTTGTGACACAGAAATGAAATTACCAGTATCCAATTTTGACCTTTCCTGTATTCTTCTCAGTGGGTGGCTGGTAAGAGCTTCACCTTCACTAGAAACGTCATGTAGTGCACCACAAAAGGGGAATTAACTAATATTATTTTTGATTTTAAACATGATGTGAAGCAAAGATAACTTATCTGATGTTGGCTGGAAGTCAGACAACACAATGATTGCGATTGTGTTATGTTATGTCTGGAGCCTGTTCAAATTCTACTGTCACCCTACCCTGGCTGCCAGAGAGAGAGAGATACAGAGAGAGATTTGTCAGTTTCACATCAGAGTTTAAGACCTACCAGATACAGCAGTTTTTTTCAAATGTGATTTATTAGCTTCAGTGACTGTAAAACAAACTAAAACCAAGGAGATAGCACACACACACACACACACACACACGCAAACACACAGACACAAACACACACACCATCTCTCCTTTTAGTATCCTGTAACATTTTTTGGAATGCTAAGGTTTTTAAATTGTTGTATGGGCATGTATAGCAATCCCCATTTGGCCATGTACGAATCCCAACTCTTTAGATGGCCATAAATGGCTGGACAAAGTCTCCCTCGGCGGTCCTTTGATTGGATGATGTGTGGCAAGATCTAACATTCTGCTGTGTAAATTATCACACTCTGTATACACTGCAGTCCCGTAATGAGCCACACATGTAGGCACTTGCATTGAACCACATGACGGGACACACACTGAAACACTCGCACACACACACACACAACCACACACACAGACCCATACAGGCATCGTGGGCTAGCTTACCTGTGTGTCAGTAAAGTCTTGCAAGAATCATTGTGTGTGTGTGTGTGTGTGTTTGTGTGTGTGTGTGTGTGTGTGTGTGTGTGTGTGTGTGTGTGTGTGTGTGTGTGTGTGTGTGTGTGCGTGTGTGTGTGTGTGTGTAAGAGAGTCTGGTGTGTTGAAGGTCTTTCTTTGCTTGACGTTTAACTGTGATTCAACCCCTAGCTGTTTCTCCAAGCTCTACCTCTTATGGCCGGTGTAACTCTATATCTCATGCAAGGGGCCATTTAATATTTACATAGAGCTATTTGGATAGGTGTTAGGATGTTACCAATTTCTCTTCCAAGTTATATTTCATACCAATTTTTTTGTTTTTTTCACAGACTGCAAGAAAAATACCACAATAAATCCTTTGTAGTCATATGCTATCAGATCTTGACATGACTTGAAAAATAAAATACAATAATGTGATGGTGAAATGGTAAAAGCAATCACTTAACCATTAGATTAATCGGTGTCAGACACAATCAAGGACATGTTTTTGAGTTCTGATTGAGACAAAGGTCCTGGAGACATGTATGAACACAGCACTGCGTTCACTCATCTCTCCGTTGACACTCATGCTGGGAGTTAAAATGTAATGCATTATGTGTCCTTTGCAAACGTGTATCTGTGCACTTTATCAATGTTTGCATCATGTGTATCTTTGGTTGTGTGCGTTTTTGTGTGTATGATTACACTATCTTTTCCACTGCGTTGTGTATTGGTGTGTAACTGTGTGTCTGTCAGTTTGTGTTTAACTTTGCTTCTATCTGTGTATATGTGTGTTTGTTTGTTTATTTCATTGCACGTGTATATGGACATTCCTGTGTGTGCGTGTGTGTGTTTTTATGTGTGTGTGTTGATGTGTGTTTATGTTTGTTTTTGTGTGTGTGTGCGTTAATGTTTGTTTGTGTGCCTGTGTCTGTGCGTATTGATGTATGTTGTGTGTGTGTGTGTGTGTGTGGCGGCAGGGAGTATCTTTGTTTTGGTACTTTGCATATGGGTTGTCTTGTTATATCTGTGTGTGTGCGTGTTTGTTTTTGGGTGTGTCTGTCTGTGCGAACAAGTGCAATTTGCATACGTTTGAAAGTTGTGTGTGTGTGTGTGTGTGTGTGTGTGTGTGTGTGTGTGTGTGTGTGCAGGTAGGCCCGCCAGCAGCTGTGTGTATCACTGTCTCGTTTTGCAAGCAGTGTGAGGTCTCTTCACTCCCGTGGTGAGTCACACACCCACACACACACCCACAGACCAACCTCTGAGAGTAACTACTCAGGCCGCAGATGTCTCGCTCCTGTTAATGTACTGCGTTGAGACCAGTGACACACACCCACATCACTCTGCAAGATCTGCAGAGGAGTAGCCACTGCCACCAACTTATGCTGGGAATCTATAGTCTTACTAGGCAACGTCTGGTCAAGCACAAACAAACATACAGTGGTGTGTCGCAAAGGTTGACATTATGTGAGTCCCACGCGCACACACACATCTCTTAAGACTTGCACAGCGGCCAGCGTGAAGGTGTTTATTTGCGATGGAGGTCTGCATGTGGTTTTACAGTTTTGACTCTGTTGGGAGTTACTACTATCTGGCCTCTGTAAACAGTGTTGACCCCTAACATTTGACCTTTGACACCAGATAAAGAAAGGTAGTGGGGAAAGGTCAATGACTTGGGGGTCAATGGGTTGCGATCTTGTTAAAAACCCCAACATGATAACAAGGTCTCGGTTTTACCTCCGAAGAAATGTGTGGTTGATGTTTTCTCCTGGTATTATAGCTGTCAAAAACTATTATTTGGATTCCCTCAGATCACTCTGTTGAGATGTAGATGAATAAGTTAATATTGATAGCAATGGCTTAATGCATAACATCCCCATGAAACAATTCAACCAATGCAACCAATGCATTAAATGTTTCAGTTCAGTTTGCGTCTTTTGTTTCAATCCAACAAGCACGGTCAACGTAGTCCAGCCACTGGAGACCCCGTAGGGAGTAGGGCACCTTGGGAGAACGGCTGGCCCTCACCGGTTATCATGACGACAGAGTGATCGATGGACTCTGGGAGAGCAGAGCGAAGGTCACTTCCTCCTCCGTATGATGACAGCACAAGATGTGGGGAAGGAGGGAGTATGTCTGTCTGACAATGAGATATCAATATGTAAACAGATGTGCATGTGCTTGCACTTGTATGAGCACAATTGCCAAAATGCGTTCACAGAAATCCTTTTTCCATACCAAACATAAGTATGTGCTCAAACGCAGCTGTCCAAATTAGGAATACCGATCCCAGAATAGCTTTCTTTATTATGGTTTTGTTAATATGGATGTGTGTTTGTACACATTCATGCAAGTGTGTCCATGTGATTGAGGGTCTGTCTGTCTGTCTGTCTGTCTGTCTGTCTGTCTGTCTGTCTGTGTGTGTGTGTGTGTTCGTGTGTGTGTGTGTGTGTGTGTGTGTGTGTGTGTGTGTGTGTGTGTGTGTGTGCATTTGTGTGTGTGGTTATGTCATTAACAGCCCCCGACAAAAGCCCTTTCATTATTAAACACTAAATGAATAACTATCCCCGTTGTACAAACCGCAGTAACAAAACAACCAATACTTCAGATTCATAAACAGTGATGCTTTTTAAGGTGTACTTTCCTCCAGCAGACAAAACAACCATTGAGGGAGCTGCTCTGTCTTCAGCCCGAGGGTCTGAACATGCTCAGCTGGGGGCCGCTGCCTGCAGTTGACCCCTCTAAATCCAAACTGTCCCTTTGACTGTTGAAAAATAGTAAAAAAAAAAGTGAAAGCTCCCTCAGGGGAGTAAAAGGTGTTAGTTTGTTTTCATAGAATTGAAACAGAACTTTTCACCACAGACATAAGTCATCAGTGTTTTTTTTTTAAAAAAGAGCACAATAAAATAGTTTTATGCTCCTTCATTTAAAACCAGGACAAATGAGCCCATTATTTTAAAAGCAACCGGAGAAGAGGTGATGGATAGAGGGAGCACAGTGTCCTTCTGAGCGGTATTATGTCCCTCCGCAGCAGGACACACAGCATACACAGGGCTCAACGCCCACAGACAAAGCTACACACACACACACACACACACACACACACACACACACACACACACACACACACACACACACACACACACACACACACGTACACACACACACACACGTACACACACACACACACACATACACATACGTACACACACACATACACATACGCACACACACACACATACACATACACACATACACATACATACACACTTACACATACGCACACACATACACATACACACACACATACACACTTACACATACGCACACACACATACACATACACACAAACACACACACATACACATACACCCACATCCATACACATACACATACGCACACACACACACATACACATACACACATACACATACATACACACTTACACATACGCACACACATACACATACACACACACATACACACTTACACATACGCACACACACATACACATACACACAAACACACACACATACACATACACCCACATCCATACACACACACACACATGCACACACACATACCAGTACTGGACCTAATTTTTCTGCTTGGCGAAAGAACATGGAAATGCTCCACATAGTAACTTAAACTGTCTCCTTTGTTCAAGTTTGTTCTTGTACAGACCATTCAAATTATATCAATATTCTTTTTGTTTTCTTGAGGAAATTGTAATTTCTACCACTGATGGTCGGTTCCCGATGGCCTCTATTCCTTCTCCACCACAGCTGGTCTTCTGTAGTTCCACATCAGGGGAACATATAAGGCTGATATTTCAATGACTGAAGCTACAGCTAAATATAATTAATGAAACTGGCAAGCGATTAGGGGTTTAAAAAGTCTTTAACTAGAGTTGTTTCTGTTAAACCAATTCCCGATATGGCTCTCCTACAATGTGCTATTATCCCTTCCTTGATGCCTTGATGCACCCATAACCTTGACCATATAACTTCATCTCTCCTCAGGGAATATCGCTCTGGTGAGTGATATGTTGATGAATATGCTGTGTCTCTCTCTCTATCTAGTTCTCGCTCTGTCTGTCTCTCTTTCTCTTTCTCTCTCCTCTTCACATTGGAAGCTAATGAGGTTACTGTGTGTATGCATAAAGATAATCTCTATCTGTTTAGAGTTAATGTATATGTATATGAGCATGTACATTTTCTGCTTGATGAGGGGAATAAGGGTAATGGAAGCGTGACGTCAAGACTGTAGAAGGTGCCCCGTGTCTCCATGTGTATGCGTATGTGCCTGCTCACATACGCACGCATGCACACACACACACACACACACACACACACACACACACACACACACACACACACACACACACACACACACACACACAAGCAGGCAAACAGACAGTGTATTTGTGTATGCATGGCAAAAGGAAAAATGAATACAGAGCCAGGCAATGTTGGAACAGTCTTTGTACACTATGTTAATCAAGCAGTTAATGGTTGGTGCAGAGATTCTATCTTTATTACCTTGATACAGAGTCTTCATTAATTCACTTGACTTTGGACACAGGATATTGAATGAGCTCAATGTCATCCATGAAACAACCTTTCTGTAGGCTATTGGTAGTTCAAGCATGTTGACAGATCTATCCGTACAGAACTCTGTACCCCGCCAATATTAAGGGATAACTGGATTGTGCCTAGCGATCATTTTGATGCTTATACTTAACTGTTGTACGTCAACACCTAAGCCCAGTTTGTATCCAGACCAGACTCAAGTTAACGACCCATAGCATTGGCTCTGTACTGGAGCTGGCACTATGATACATTCCCTGAACTCTGCTTCCTTTGAAACCCTGAAAAGGAGATTAGTGTTGGCTAAACTGGTGAAGCACTGATGCTTAAAGATAAAGTTTTGACAAAGCCTTTATTCAGTTGCATCTGCGTCGTTCTCTGGAAGAACACAGAGGGGAGAGATTTATGAGCATGTCAAATAGAGCAAAAACACTCAGGGCGTATGCAGAACCCTCTCCAACTGGGTGAGACAGCAGCGAGAACAAACAGCTGCCTTGTTGAGAGGAGCACATGACCTCATGATGGACTTTCAGCTTTCACTTTGGCCTACCGAGTGAGTGGTCGAGATGGCCAAGGTGTCAAGTTGTTCTGGGTAAGCCATGAACACAAATGTAATCGCGAGCATCAATCATCCCAGCCTATCATGGTTAACATTTGGCATCACAACACATTAACCGTGATAGGCAGCCATCAACCTAGCCCATGATGGTTAATGGGATTTGACACCAAATCTTACACTTATTCTCTGTCTCTACCTCCTCACCATGTAGATATTACTATCGTTCTATACGATCCTGGGCCTCTTCTGGGAATTGAAAGTGCTGGTGGTGCACAAACATACAAACAACAACACACGCAAACGCACTCACACAAACAAAAACACACACACACAAACACACACTGTGGCAACCCCGCGCCGTCGGGCTTGTACGAACCGCGCCAGCACTCTGAACAGCGCCCTCTCCGCGGACAGGTAGTCCGAGGGAGATACGTACCGTTCAGCGCGGCTGCCCCAGATCGCTCATCAAGCAAACCCGGGCAATTATGGGCATTGGGATCACCTGGGGAGGGGAGACGGCAGGGGAGTCTTAAAGGTCCCATGACATGCCACCAGGTGTGGGCTGATTAGCCGTTACAAGCCGTGTGATGTCATAACGGGACAGATTTCCAAAACGGCTTGTAACGGCTAATCAACCCACACCTGGTGGCATGCCATGGGACCTTTAAGGACCGGGCACGCGGCAGACGGGGGGTAAAGCCGAGTTGGAGACAGTCGCGGTAAGGGACGAACCCGCCATACCGCACCCACGCCGGAACGCTCCCCCACAGGACTGAGTGGGAGAAGCCGGCAGCGATACCTAAGCCGACCTCAACGGCGGACCGGGCCCGGAGACCCTTCACCCTTTTGCCCCATTGTGAAAGAAACCTATGTAACTATATGATTTCCCTTTTTTGAGTGAGCTGCATGCAATAAAACCGTTGCACCACAACCCTGCTTGAGTGTTTGACTCAAGAATCCTAGCCGCCGTTGACCGGGGTTGCCACAACACACACACACCACACACATTACAAAAAATATCTACATACATGCAAATCGTTCTCTCTTTCTCTCCCTCACCCACCCTACGCACACCCACCCACCCACACACACACACACACACACACACACACACACACACACACACACACACACACACACACACACTATCTCCCAGATTATCCCATACACAAACACAGAAACATGCACAGCCAGGACCTTGACAGGGGGATGTTGATAAGGCAGTAGTCGGTTGGCCAGTGCAATGTGTTTATTCCAGGAGCAGGGCAGTTGGCCAGCCAGGCTTGGTAGGTTGCTCTCTATTAGCAATCTATCATGATCAGGTAGTTTCCTGCTTTACTACCACAAACACACACACACACACACAAACACACACACTCACACTCACACTAACACACTCGCACATTTACAGACACACGCATGCGTACATACACACACGCACATGTGTGCTCATACTCGCACATAAACACACACCCATGGCAAAATGTTGTACAAAGTCACTGGAAAAGCCACTGTAAGACCATGATGCAAAAGCAAAGCATTAATTAGTACAACCTGTCAGTACTTGATTCATAATGATACAAACTCCCACGGACAAATACATGTGCATAAAAACACACACACACACACACACACACACACACACACACACACACACAGACAAACACAATCACATACACTCACAGAAACACATACACACACACACACATACACACACATTCCCACAATGTGTCATGTATATAGCCAGACACCTGCCGACTGTTAGTTATACATTCCAGTCTTTTAATGTATGCGCTCATAGGCTCAGGTGCTTATGTCTCTTTCTTCGTCATCATCATTTCGCTAGACTAGTGTAATAGGCTCCTGTGATTAAACCAAGGGGACAGCTCAGTCAAGACAGCTTTGATGGTGACGTGGTGGGAACAGGTGTGTATGTGTGTATGTGTGTGTGTGTGTGTGTGTGTGTGTGTGTGTGTTGGGCAGAGAGGCAGGGTTCCCATAGTGACGCTAGCGGCGGTGTCTACTAGCTCAACCAAAGTCCTCAGACAGCGCGATTGTTGTGCTTCAACATGTCAGGATGCCCAGACACACAGACACATAACCCCCGCCCCCCACACACACACCCACACACGCACACACACACTCTCTCTAACACACACACATAAAATACAGAACACGTGGGAAGGATGCACACACACAGACACACACACACACACACACACACACACACACACACACACATATAAACGTATAAACACATGTGTGCATGCGCCTACACACACAAACAAACACACAAACAAACACACCCTCACTCATTCACTGACTCACATAAACCCATAAACACAGTCAGAGGGGGAAGGAGCGGGCAGATGAGGAGGTACTGCAGAGAGGGAGAGGTCTTTAATTATCAGTAGCTTACATCATCTCTCTCTCTCACTCTCTCCATGTATCTAACCTGTTACAGCACCTAGACACAGGTGACGTCACTTTTCCACACAACAAAACAATACAAACAAAAAAGCCCAAAGCCAAAAACAGGAACAAAACAATGTTTTCAGAAATGAACAGAAATGAACAGAAATGTTTTCAGAAATGTTGGTAAGCAAAACGCTCACAGACAATATGAAGAAAATACATGAATTTAAAAGGTCATGATCATTGTTTTGGGGATTTTTTTGTACTTATCCGATGTAATTATCCGAAAAACTACTTTGTTGATTTGGTCTGTTATTAAAGTACTAACTCATCCGTGCATGGAAAAGAGATGGTGTGTTAGTGTGTGTGTGTGTGTGTGTGTGTGTGTGTGTGTGTGTGTGTGTGTGTGTGTGTGTGTGTGTGTGTGTGTGTGCGTGTGTGTGTGTGTGTGTGTGTGTGTGTCTGGGCTAGGGTAGCTGAAGGGGGAGCTGGTGGGAAGTTTGAGGTGGGTTGGAAGACGCATTCCATTCAACTGGAGATATACAGTTTAGACAAGTCTAATAGTTAGTCTGTGAGACTATGTGGAAATACCCAATGTGGAAAGAATCTCTCTCAAATGGCCTATTTCACGTGGCCCACGGCAGGAAGCACCATCACAGAGCCTCTATCCTTCTGATGTCACGAAAACCTCCAGAATTATTTGAATTACACCAAAATCTTGGAAAGCCAAATCTATGGGTTGCTCTGTCGTTAGTGTGTGTGTGTGTGTGGGAGCCGGAGGGTGGGAGGCAGAGAATGGAATTTACATCCTCATTTTCATTTTCACTTCACTCCACACAACATCTCAGATCCAGTTAGCTTAAAACACACAACCACACACACATGGACACCCACACACACACAGACACACACACACACACACACACACACCCCCACACACGCACACACACACACACACACACACACACACACACATACAAACAGACACACATTCATACACACACAGACACACAGACACACACACACACACACACACACACACACACACACACACACACACACACACACTGGCACATTGCCGGCCTGACCTCTTGTGCCAAAAGCAGCCACAGGGAAAGGAAGGCAAGCTAACAGAAGCTGCCAATCACATGGAGCCAGGGGAACAAGACCACCACCAGATGTTTAATTTGAACTTTTCCCATTTTTATTATGGATTTCATGTGGATGTAATTTATGTCGATGTTGTTGATTGTTTTGTCACTGACTGTGGAATTTTCCTAACGGCAACGTTTCCATTTTGCGTCTGTGTACCATATGAATGAACAGGATGGATCTTTTTCTGCTCTTAACATTTTTTATCCTGTTATTTCTGTTAAATTCCTATATCTATGTATCCTTTGTATTTCCCTTGTACTTTGTATTCCAATGTATTCACTCCACATCATTGCAAATCAGGGCTTTGCCCTCAATGAATTTTGGACTTTAAATAAAATAAATAAATCAAATACTGACTTATCTCACACTATCACTCTCTCTCACACGATACTCTTTCACTCTCTTCTCTATATCCCAACGCCACCCTCTCATAATCTCTTTCACTCGCTGTTGTACTCTCTCGCACACAATATCATACTGTCTCAAACACACTATCATACTCTCTTCTCTCTCACACACTATCATACACTCTCTCATTCACTTTCATACTCTATAACACACACACTATCATACTCTCTCACACACATTATCATACACTCTCACACACACTATCGTACTCTCTCTCACACAATATCATACTGTCTCTCACACACCACCACCGTGTGAGAGAGTATGAGTGTGAGCGATAGAGAGTATGATAGTGAATGTTAGAGGGATTATGATAGGGTGTGAAGATAGTATGATACAGCTTATTGGTCTGTGGGACCTGAACGCCA
>NC_136935.1:31451145-31461145 GCF_949987615.1 Pollachius pollachius
ATTGGTTCTGTGCTTTAATAAAATAGCTAATACAACTCTCTACAACTCTCTAATCTACAACTATTCATGGACCCAGGATTTCTCCATGAAGTTAAAGATGTGGAAAAGTGCATTGGGTATTAACCCTAAAAAATATAACCAATGTTTCTTTATGGCATTGTGGTGGAATATGCCCATCCTAAACTACCATATAATCTACGGTAAATTCACGTTGTTCTATTGTATTGTATTTATTTCACCTTTGTTTATTCAGGTGTTTCTCATTGAGGTTGAACACCTCCTTTGCAAGAGTGACCTTAATGGCAACAAGCTTACGAACAATGCAAGAAATTTCAGAGAAGTTACAATCAGAGAACAGTTACAAATCCCTGCCATCGTTCAGTAAAGGTTTTAACCTGGGATTTAAAGTACGGAAACAAGCTCATCCACTATTCAATTATACCTAATTATCCCATACATTGCACATACTTACGACATACAAAAAGGCAACCCACATCATATATTTGATGATATCATTTAGTTATCTTTCATGTTTATACAGGTTGGGGCAGACCAAGGATTTTGCATCACTTCCATGTAAGATTATCATTTCATACCCACGCGTTCTAACCATTCAAAATATGCTACATGTTTTTACTTGCACACTTTATCAAAGTAGCTGGGTTTTCTTCTCCTGAATTCAGACATAACTTTTAAATGTGTGTGTGTGTGTGTGTGTGTGTGTGTGTGTGTGTGTGTGTGTGTGTGTGTGTGTGTGTGTGTGTGTGCATGTGGGATTTTGTTTATCCGTATGCGCGTGTGTGGAGAATATCCACACACACACTATCCACTGTGTTGTCCAGCTGTAGAGGATGGTAGGATTCAGTGATGGGTGGAAGTTCACTAGAATGTTTAAAAAACTGATAAAGAAAGGACATGTTAGAGCAAATGTACAAAATCCTCTCATTAAAATGTGTTAGTGTTCTAATAAGCCCTTTAAAAGTAATTTCCTCTTGATGAACAAAAACGTTTTTCCCTTCTTGTTCGGCATGCCTGCCTCACAAATTGGCACATTTTATGACATCATATGGAAATGCAGCCCATCAACTCCAGTGCTAAATACGTCATTAAAACTCTTCTGCCAACCAATTCTGCCAATTATCCTCCATTTGAGCTGTGATGTGGGCAAACAATTTATGGTACCACGGGATAATTGTCTTTTTGCCATTCATTTGCAACATCAAGTTAAATATTTGAGATTTATGGTTCTGTCGAGTGCTCAAGGAACACTTAGCCCCAGAGAGATCAGAGCTACAGAAACCAACACCACAAGAGAATAAAAAGCAGCCTAATGAAGCACAGATGAGGAGATGGCCTTATAAAAGACTCATTGCCAGACAAATGTAATATCTAGATTGGCCCACATAGTGTGTGTGTGTGTGTGTGTGTGTGTGTGTGTGTGTGTGTGTGTGTGTCTGTCTGTCAGTGTGTTTGTGTGCGAGAAAAAGAGAGTTTTGACTTAGTCTTATAAAAGTAGTTGTACACAATTTATTAGAAAAACATAGACACTCCTCCATAAATCAGCCCCTGCAATATGAGTCAATATGTTTCACTAATTTGTTGCACACAATTATTAAGAACAACATATTCACTCCTCCGCAAACCAAAGCCTGCAACATGAGTCAACATTGTCGACCAGAAAATAAGAGACATGTTAACGTCTACAACCATGACTCAGTCCAGCACCAGTGCTTCCACTCCTACGAGACCTTTCTCATACTTCTCCTCTGACTGAAGGAACCCGGCCCTCAACATCCCTCGTCACATCCCATAATACTTTGTGTGTTTGCGTCCCACATCGATCTGTGAACATCTGGAAGCTGTCTCTTGGTAGCTCTCTCTCTCTGCAGCCCGGGCAGACCGTAACGGAACATGTGAACGGGTTAAAGGATCCGGCCAGAACAGCTGCCATTAGTGGAATTACATATTAGGAATAAGGGGAAGAGGGAGTCCCAGCACGTTGTAAACGCTTCACGCATTCTCTGGTTTAATTGGTGCAAATTGATGTTAATGCAGGCCATAGAAGCCAAAGGAGCGGGTGGCACAGGAGGCACAAGGGCAGAATAATGTAAACAACACGGTTTGAGTCAGAGAGAGTCAGAGAGAGAGAGAGAGAGAGAGAGAGAGAGAGAGAGAGAGAGAGAGAGAGAGAGAATACATGTCAGAAATGCAGAAAACACATCCTTAAGGGTTTCATTTCCTCTCCAGGGCATGGTGTGATAGCACGCACAAACATACACATTAAACACAAAGGCATGTGGGCCAAAGGTATCAATGTCAACCTTCTATTTCCTGGAGCTATTTCCTGTTGAAACCTGTGAGGGTCACATCTTTATAAACTCTTTAAGTGGGCACTGGTTGTAGATGCACATCTAGGCATAAGAAGATTAGATCAGCAACATAAACAGCGGGTCACGACGGTAAAATATCCTAATATGTTCGAAAACAAAAGCAGTGCACTAGTATGGAGTCAAATTGATGTAAGCCTCATTCACATAGTTAAAATGTCGATTGATAAGCACACACCATCAAGATACCTCAGCAAGCACACATTTCACAAGAGAATTAAGGGCTTTCTTAAAATAGTACAGATCTAAAAGTTTGCACTGTTAATGGTATCCACCTAATGATAGCCGTATGGTAGTTATGCAATAACAAAATGGTCATATAGGCAAAATGGGTTGAGACTGTGGACGTTTGGCTTTTCTATGAAATTGTGGGAAAAGTAAACACACAACACAAACAAAGATGCATCTGATTATAGAGATTAATATGATGAAAGAATTTTGAGTCCAGGTCAATCTAGTAAGGAGAAATAAGGCTAGTTCATATTTTTTTTTAAATAGCGCCAACTTTGGGTGTAGTACCACAATTTGGGTTTATGGGTAATGGGGGATATTGGTATCCACCTAATAATAGTCGTATGATTTTTATACAATAACAAAATGGTCATATAAGAAAAATGGGCTAACTGCTCCAACTTTATTGGCCAATATTTCTCAAATGGAACTAAATAAAACAACTCTGTTTGATGATTTTTGTGAGGCTTGGTCTAAAGATTTTATGTGGCGATTTTGGTAAATTTTTGATTATTTTTGTAGGCTGTGAATCTTTTTATCATGTTTGGCTTTAATATGAAATTGTGGGAAAAGTAAACATTTTTAGGGTATAAGAGGTTGCAGTATAACTTTTACAGAATTTGAGGGAAAAGGTGAAAGGTAAGGTGGAAGTGGACAATTTAATGTTGCGGTTTTGTCATAGCAGGGGACAGATCTGACACATTCTGCATTTCGCCAAGAAATGGCATTATTGAATGTTAGTAAAATGGTGAATAAAACCAACGGCCAACACTAATCAGCACACACACGAACACACACACACACACACTAAATAAATGATGAATAAGCGATGAACAAAGAGCCCCTTTAAAAAAGAATCAGCTCTTCTTAGCTTTCTCGCGCTTTCACCTAATCCCCTCATTCCCTCCTCCCCTTGCTGGCCATACGTCTATAGAAAACATGCTTATTGTACTCTACTGCAGAACATGCAAGCACACACCAGAGCTCAGTGATTTATAGTCCAACAGCAAAGCCTTAAGGGGCCGTATTGTATACAGCGTCTGGTGTGAGTGAATGGGTTTAGCCATGCTGTAAGAGACAGCCAAGCTGATGGCAGACACTGGCTCCCTCCCCAAATGGACAAACCCAGAGCACACGGAATACCTCTTGAAGAGGGGGAAGATTTGTATTATTTAGCAAAAACTGTAAAGGAAATTAGCATTTACACTACTCCAGATGCGTGAACAGGAAGACAGGGTAATACAGGCTGCAATCGAGAGAGAGAGAGAGAGAGAGAGAGAGAGAGAAAGAGAGAAAGAGAGAGAGGGGGGGAGAGAGAGAGAGAGGGAAGGAGAGAGAGAGACACACAGAGAGAGACAGAGTGGTGTGAGGATTATAAACGTTTTTTGCTCTATCCAGTCTAAACATTCTTTGTAGAAGTGCACTATTTTTCTTTCTGTCCTGGCATATTTCTGGCTGGTCACTGGGAGAAGCAATTAAGGTACCAACATTTTTTGTCCATATCACATTCTCATTCTCTCTCTCTCTTTCTCCCTCTCTCCATTACAAAATTATTCCATCAATGACATATTGTTGCGTTATCCTCCGATATTTATTTCATTCCTCCTCCTATTCCCCTCCTTCTCACATGCAGTCCTTGTTCCTATATTGCCTTTGTTGGGAATACCCCCTCACCTCCACCTCTCCTCCACCTCTCCTCCCCCTCTGCTCCACCTCTCCTCCCCCTCTCCTCCACCTCTCCTCCACCTCTCCTCCCCCTCTCCTCCCCCTCTCCTCCACCTCTCCTCCCCCTCTCCTCCACCTCTCCTCCATCTCTCCTCCCCCTCTCCTCCCCATCTCCTCCACCTCTCCTCCACCTCTCCTCCCCCTCTGCTCCACCTCTCCTCCCCCTCTCCTCCACCTCTCCTCCCCCTCTCCTCCACCTCTCCTCCCCCTCTCCTCCACCTCTCCTCCACCTCTCCTCCACCTCTCCTCCCCCTCTCCTCCCCCTCTCCTCCACCTCTCCTCCCCCTCTCCTCCACCTCTCCTCCATCTCTCCTCCCCCTCTCCTCCCCATCTCCTCCACCTCTCCTCCTCCTCTCCTCCCCCTCTCCTCCACCTCCCCCCCACCTCTCCTCCACCTCTCCTCCACCTCTCCTCCCCCTCTCCTCCACCTCTCCTCCCCCTCTCCTCCACCTCTCCTCCCCCTCTCCTCCCCCTCTCCTCCACCTCACCTCCACCTCTCCTCCACCCCTCCTCCCTCTCTATCCCCTCCATTCCCTGTTTGCAGCCTACACACTACTAGAGAATAAAAGGAGGATGAGAGAAATCCTCTGCATGACTATCACCAAGGGGAATGTCCAACAAGCCACCATTGGCAGCAGCTCCAGAGTTAAAGCAGTCACACACACAAGTGTTAATCCCTGGAAACGGTGAGAAACATTGAACCCGTATAAGTCCCCTTAACTTACTTCTCCACAATCTAAAACAACTATGTGGCAACCATTAAACAGCGAGGAGGGGGACTCATTTAGGACCGACACGATGGCCAGTCGCTCGTATATTTTCTCTTCCATGGAAAAAAAGTTCCTTATCAGTCAGTCTGGGAAAACAAAAGCCTGCACCCTTTTCCTTGCCCTCAACTGTAAGGCATGCACCCAAAACCAAAAAGACCTAAATAAGAGTGAACTCTGGAAGTGAGCCTTGTGGGGCGGGGAGTTTGTGCTGATTGGAGCTGACGTTGGACTATTTGAACCTAAAGCCCAGGAGTTGGTAGTCTCCTCAGCACTTTGGATGAAGGGCTCCAGGGATTTCTGGAGCTCCAGAATGGCTGTGGATTTGTGTTGCATTCTGCTGCTGACAAACTGATTGTGAGATGAGATGAACTTAATCTGCCCCCACTCCGACTCCGACTCAAGAGTCACTTCAGAGAGAGGTGAAAAAACTTTCCATTAGGGCAGATGTGGAACTGGGAATGTTGAGCCTTTTTCTTGTGGGTCTATTTAAGACTGGCTTCACTCGGAGGGCAGCAAGATGGGGTTTCAGACAAAAACAACAACTCAAACGTGGTTTGGGGAGATGCATAACTGCCCTCCAGATTGTGTGTGTTTGTGTCTGTGTGTATGTGCGTGTGTGTATGAGAGAGAAAATGTGTGTGTTTGTGTGTCCATACATGCATGCATGTGCAAGTATGTCTTTGCATGTGCACTCCTTCACACAGATGTTTGCATCCGCGCATGCCTGCATGTGTGTGCGTGTGTGCGTGGACATTTTGTGCCTCACACCTGCATGTGCGTGTGTGCATGGGCGTGTTCACGTGTAAAGGAGAGGGTGCAGCAGTTCAGCGTGCTGCAGGGCCATGTGTCAGTCCCTCCAGGTGCACAGGGCGTCTGGACGGCGCTACGTTTCACAGTATCCAGTGTGCATTATGCTCCAGCTCCCTTCCTTCCTCTCTCCCTCCCTCTGCCATGGAGCGGACCATCGGCGGGCCCCAGCTGGTTTGGATCTTGTTTGACGAGGCTGATGATGTTCTCATGTGATCGGCCGGGTTACTGGGAAACAGGCTAATGGAGCAGCGCCGCAACGCCCTGCTGCAACCAGCAGCCAGCTGCCTGCGAGCCGCTGACCTAGGATAGCCGCAGAATGCCATCGGTGGAAACAAGCGGCTCAGACACTGGATTAATCCGGGAAAGACGTGAAGGGAAGAGCAACTGAAAGACAGACCTGACACCGCAGAACATGAGCAGACCATTGGGGCTTTGCGTGTGTGTGTGTCTGTGTGTCTGTGTGTTTCTGTGTGCGTATGTATGGTCAATCCACCCCCCAAACCACACTTAATTGGTTCCAGAGCTAGGATGACATCATGACTCTGCGCACAATCAATGCAATTTCTGACGGGTACAAACACCACAGCGAGACACGCGTCCTCCACTCGGCCCGCCACTCTGTTAATCAGCTCTGTGATAACGTCTCTGTGCTTGGTGGTGTTTGAAGAGATGACCCCTTGTTTGCACTGTTTGATTCGGTTGTCATTTGCTTGTGGGCAAAAAGGAACGAGATGACACATTATGATGATCATAAAAGATCGTAATGACTATCTCCACAACGACAAAAAAAAAGGGATTACTTCTATGTAAACCACCGCCTTAAAAGGTAACAGTAGCCTGAATTGTGGTTCACATGTATAGTTTAAGAAACATGATTTCTACAACTTTTAGAATGGACCAAAATAAATTGTGTTTCAAAGAATTGGAAAGAAAGAAAAGGGTGGACATATGGCAACAGCTATGATTTTGCATTTCTGTTTGTGAAGCCATAAGACATAGTGTTTGGTGATGCCCCCTGCCTCCACAACGTCGCATCAGAAACCACGGTCAACTTTGAGTGCGGGACCCAACGGGGGCATAAGAAGACAGTGGAACTTCTCTCCTCTCTGTCGCCAAGCATGCCCTCGCCTCCAAATGGGTTTAGAAACAATTTAAAGTGAGAATTTCCAAATGTTTTTTTTTTCGCCGGTTCATGCCAGGCCATGAGACCAGAGGAGTCTTGTCTCACGCGCAAAGCTGCTCATCATTCTCAATTGACGTCATATTTTGGAGCGGGGGTCTGTAACCCAGACCCCAGGTGTCACGCTGGGCCAAGAGGATATTTCCTACAGCTGCTAGCGCTAACACCATCCAACGCCAGGGCCGATGTGCTGCGTGGCTGCATCCGCTGTGACTGCAATCACCCTGACAGGCCCACTGCTGCCATCACCATCGCTAATACCGGCTGAAGGAATACGATTAAATTCTTCCTCTTGATAAATCTAGTTAAAATGGTCTGCCAAGATAAACAGGTGTGCCTACAGAGCACCTTGTCTTACCCTGACACCCCCGTCTTGTCTCGTGTCAAGGATTCTTTCCAGTTTTACCTTTATCGTTTTCTCGTCCTTTTTTAAACACGAAAAGCCCAATGCGTGGAGCTGAGGGTGAAACAATTACAATTAGGGCATTTAGCAGACGCTTTTATCCAAAGCGACTTACATCGGTTAATATACACATTGACAGCAGAGTCAACCATGCAAGGCGACAGCCAGCTCGTCAGGATCAGTTAAGGTTAAGTGTCTTGCTCAGGGACACATCAACAATCAGCTAGGAGGAGCTGGGGATCGAACTAGCGACCTTTCAGTTACAAGGCAACTGCTCTACCTCCTGAGCTAAGCCGACTGAAACATAAGGAGAGGTGAGTGAGGCAGGAGGAGAACGGGTTGGGGTTAGGGCTGCTTCGCTCAGTTCTCCTACTCACTCTCACCTTATCAACGTCTTGGCTGCTGCACGTTTTTCTAAATTACTCAGACATGAGGAGAACAGGGGCCAAGGCCTAGAAGGTCTGGCTTACATTGACATTCTTACTGGTTTCAGACTCCCTCGTTTTCCTCTTTGTTGTGAGAGAGAGGGGGGGGGGGGGGGGGAAGCAATATGAGAGAGAGAGAAATATAGAATGGTAAATATGGAGGAGTGCCAGTCAGCAGAACAGGATCTTTTCAAACAGAAACATTTAAAGTCCAAAAAAACGAATTTGTGAGTATATGTGTGTGTGTGTGATCAAAAATGTCTGGTCAAAGGAACCATCTTTTGACCTGATCGATCTTTGAATCTCTTTTATTACATCCTATGTCTTTTCCGAACAACTTTCCCTTGATGGAAAACATCATGAGGTCGAGGAAAAGACTGCACTTTCACTAGGCTATCTAATGATGTTACGGTGGATGTTATGGACGTGGTCCTGCGTCCGTTGTCATTCATGTTAATTGTCGAATGGTGCCTTGCTTTACATATTTCTTGCCGCAAAGAATTGTGGGATGCCATTATCTCCTCACCTTTCGTAAAGGATGGTCCAGTGTAACCTAGGCTAAAGGAGATCAGAAAGGTAGCATTGAAGCACCTTTCCTTAACATTTAGAGAATTAGAACAGCTCTTATCGTCGCTACTAGTAAGATACTTATTGGTCATTTCACGAACCTTCCGGAGTAAAGAGACCATTAGACCGGAGCCATCATCTCTGTTGAGGGGGCTGCAGGAGAGACGAAACCTACATTCTCCCACCATGCTTTGCTCTGTCTTCAAGAGGCCGGATGGGCGTCAGCGAGTGTAACACACACACACACACACACACACACGCACGCACGCACACACACACACACACACACACACACACACACACACACACACACACACACACACACACACACACACACACACACACACACACACACACACACACACACACTTCCACGCGCACACACAAATTGGACTGCGATCCGCTCTTTCCCACTCAGTCTGGAGTTCATTAGGTCCTGCAGTCTGCCAGAGTTACCCCCAGATGAACGCACCGGGGCTTGGGCCAGGCTGATGGGAGAAGGCCCCTCGGAGCTCAGTCAGGGCCAGGGCTAGCAGCAGACCACAGCCCCGGCATAGCTGTCAGGGGCCCCGAATGGTTCCCTCACCAGAGCGTGTGGAAACCGTTGGATGAAAGGCAATGGATGGCTGCAGATAAAATATACAGAAGAATGGCATGCACAGGCTGAAGTCAAATAAACAGACAGCACATGTAGTAGTATGGAAACTCCCACATAGGCACATGCACACAGATAGGCAGAGATACACACACGTGCAATCACACAAGCACAGACACGGGTCACCGGCTCAAACGCACCAAACACCTCGATATACTTGCAAAAATATTGAAATTGGCAGGCCTGCTCAGGCTCTCGGTTTGATCCGTGCGAACACATGCATTTTTAGATTTCGATTTAGGCATATCTGGGCCTTTACACTTGCACACATACATAATGAACCCACACTACTAGTTTTCCTCAGACTAACCCTCAGACAAAGAAACAGCTACATCTACCCCCACAACCCTCCCCCCAACACATGCACACAGACTGCCTCCCTCCTCCTGGCAGAGGCGTTATCTGCTGCTTATCAGTGGAACTGGGCCGTTAAAGGAGCGTTTCCTCTGAAAGCACAGCTCGTAATGACATGTTAGATCTTCTCGGGAAGTCCCACGCATCAGATCCCGTCACCAAAACAGTCGGTGGGGTTTGTTCACACCAATTCGGAAATTAAAACTGTGTATTCACATGTGTCATAGGATCCTGTGATGATTCCCATATTTCCCGTTCCTTGTCATTCCCTCAGGACACTGCACACTCTCCAGTTGGTCAGCACAGACACACTACAACACCAAAACCACTGGGGGAAAACAAAAGTTGTGACACTGCTATACATTCAGATAGGATCCCTCGAACAACCCCCTGGTGAGCAGAAGACCAGATGCCCTGTCTCCTCTTCCCTTCCTCACCACTCTCTCCATCTCCAACCCTGTCCTGCAGCCTCAGAGCCCCATAGGCCCTTCAG
>NC_136935.1:31466145-31636145 GCF_949987615.1 Pollachius pollachius
GACAGAGTGAGAGACTGTACATTTTGAGTGTATATTTAATTTATCTGGTTAAAGGAGGTACCAGAATTGTTCTCACATTTCACTTTTTATATACTTAGTAGTGTAATACCTGACATGTATATATATATATTTTTTTTTTTTTGTTATATTGTATTTAATATTTTGACTTTTTTATTGTTCACCTGATTTTGCAGTGTAAATGTTTATTTCTCATGCCAATAAAGCTTTTTTGGAATTGTATTGCATTGAATTCGCTGGGTAAAGACCAGCCCCTGGGTTAAGACCAGCCCCCAGTAGTTTGTCTATGCATCAGCCTAGATCCCCTTCAGACTCCGCTTTGACTTTGAGTCAGTAAGCAGCCTACGCGTTAGCTGGACCTCCTCTCACCGTTAGACAAGATAACACACGCATTACAACACAGCCACATTAAAAGGTAACCTTTTATTTATTATTTTGCAGCGTTTTGTGTTTTATGTTTAATTCTTTCATGTTCAAACGTTTTATCAATTATTTTCTACTTTTTGATTTTGTTCCTTCCATTATTGCAAAATAATACATTTGAAAACGATACTTCATTTATATCGAGGAAACAGTGGTGTTTGTATTGGTAACACTTTGCAATGATTTTGGTGCCCTGTCTGATTCATAGCGTATTATTGACAAAAGTAGGCCCAATACTGATTCTGGACTATTATATATATTATAAAATGAAAACAAAACAGTCAGAACAGCTAAATGTAAATAGCAAAGGTTCATTTCATGAAGGATGTATAATTTTAATAAGTGATTTGGGCGGATTATTAATCAGGTTATAATTTGAATAAGGAACCATCTTTGATCGCCATTGTAGATGGAAGGATTGCGGGTTAAATAAGGAATGTTTCAGCATTTGTCTCGGGCCGACTAAGACAAAATAAATTCCCTTTCTCAGCAAGATTGAAAAGAAGCTGGACCTAATTGAACATGATCATTTTTAAAACAACACAAAAGTTTCAAGTATAGCCTATCCTTGAACCTTGACGCTTGATGAAGATGTGTTTCTGTAGCTCAACTTGAGCCCATTTACTTAAGTTTGAGCCCGGCATTTAGATCTCGCATGTAAGCACACTTACGCAATAAAACATGCGTCTGCTTGAAACTGCATGACATCTGGCTGCGCTTTAGTATGGATAAGGGATATACATTTGTGCCGAGTTACACGCACATGTTAGTTCGTGGTTGTTCTGGACTGATTGACCCATTCCCTGGACACAATATGCCAGGCCACCGGTTTGCGTAGGCACAAATTAGTTATCGTTTCCCAGCATTCTGTTCTGCTAAGACATCCAGCAGTTTGCAATCTCTGTTTCTCATACGATTTAAGATTGTGAGTGGAGCTAAATGTAGTCTCACCCAAAAAATTACTAATAGAAATGTTTAGAAAGGATGTATTAATTTCCGTTTTTTTCTTCTATCGGCCAGTCTGGACATCAGTACAGAGGCAAAGATATGATAATGGCCACATTGTGTCTGACTGCCCTTAAGTTTTTTACTGCTATCACCATATCCCAACTTCTGTTGGTGTCTATACTTATGTCACACACACACCCACATCATCACCAACGCTTTTATGTTCAGTTTATCAGTAAACGTTAAGTTAATCAATGTATCCACAGCTTCCATTTATCTACCACTGTATTAATTCACCTATCAGTCCTTTTCCTTTAATTATGCTGTCTGTACCTAACCATTTTCTTCTATTTAATTTCATCAGCTGAAACCTATCACCCATGCAAAAGCTGCTCAAGAGTACCCTCACCTGGAGAAAAAATAAACAAGTTACACTACAAGTGGCCTGGAATACTTTCGCTGGGTGTATTCCTCCTCGCTGCAGAACTGCAGAACCATCCGAGCCGTGACAATGAATATGGAATATACAGCCATAACGTGTTGACAGAACAGCCCCAAAGCCATCGCTATGGAGACATCACCTTCTGCGGACATGCTCTGGACACCCAGCAACACGTCCACTACAGAAGTATTGACCACTCCGGCCTCCACCAGCAGCCTGCACTTCTTCCTGAAATACCAGGACAATGCAGTCCTGGTGGAGCATTACAACTACACAGGCAAGCTGCAGAGAGACCGCTATCGCGAGGGACTCAAACCAGAGGGCATCGCCTTCCTGGTGGTGTGTCTCCTCATCGTCCTGGAGAACGCCGTGGTTCTTCTCTCTATCTGGAGGAACAAGAAGTTCCACCTCCCGATGTACTACCTCCTGGGGAACCTGACGCTGTCTGACCTCCTGGCCGGTATCACCTACATGGCCAACATCATCATGTCTGGACACAACACGCTGAAGCTGACGCCGTTGCTATGGTTCCTCAGAGAGGGAGGCGTCTTCCTAACGCTGGCGGCCTCTGTGGTCAGCCTGCTAGCCATCGCCATCGAACGCCATGTGACCATGGTGACCATGCGGCCCTACCACGGGGCCAAGAAGGGACGGATGTGGGCCCTGATTGCCGCCAGTTGGGCCCTGGCGGTGTTCCTCGGAGTGCTGCCCATCCTGGGATGGAACTGCATGCAGGAGCTGGACCAGTGCTCCACCGTCCTTCCCCTGTATGCCAGGAGTTACATCCTCTTCTGCGTGTCAGTGTTCATGGCCGTACTGCTAGCCATCGTAGTGCTCTACGTGCGGGTTTTCCGCATCGTAAGGGTGAACACCAAGCGGCAGGGCCACGGCCTTTCTAGTAGCCTGCGGAAAGGCCTGGCCAGGAAGTCCCAGAAGTATATAGCCCTTCTGAAGACAGTCACCATTGTCCTGGGCGTGTTCATTGCCTGCTGGCTTCCGCTCTTTCTACTCCTTCTCCTGGACTTCTTCTGTCCCACCCGCAGCTGCAAACTGCTCTTCAAGGCTGATTACTTCCTGGGTGTAGCGATGGTCAACTCCCTGCTCAACCCTATCATCTATACGCTCACGAGCAAGGACATGAGAAGGGCCATTCTTAGGCTGCTGTGCCGGCCCTGTCTGATGACCAGGGACGGCCGGGTGAAGAAGATGGGAATGCCCTTCCTGGAGTGCAGCTTCAGTAAGACTGAGGTAGCAACACAGAAGCTAGAGGGGGCAGCAGAGACCACACTCTCCTCCGGCAACAATGTCACAACCCCCTCCCCCATCAAAGCACTCTACCCCAGGCTGTTCAAGTCCTGAGGAGTCTATCTGACACTTTGCAGAATACTCTTGAGTGTGTGTGTGTGTGTGTGTGTGTGTGTGTGTGTGTGTGTGCGTGCAATGGTGCACATGTGTGCACACGTATGCCTCAAGAATGTCTCCAAATTGGAGCGTAGACTCCAATAACATAGAAGGTGGGTGCAGTGGAAAGAGAGAACAGCTAGAACATTTTTAGCTGCGTTTTCACCTAAATGCCTCCCCTAAAGATGTCACGGAGCAATGCATTTACAGTGCCAAAACCACACAGAGATGTGTTGTGTGAATGGAGGACAGGCTGTAAGTGTGAATTTGCACTGATGAAATTTTGGACTGAACTATTATTGTGGCACCACTACAGTTGGTGTCAACACTCCAAATTCAGTGAATTTGTTCAAGTGAATGCGTATGCATGACCCATTTTGGTTATGCATGCGAAAGCAATGTGCTGAAGAAAAAACATGGACACTTTGATGGCATGATCAACACATGGATTATTGGTCTTTGCTGGATCAAAGGACCAAGATGTCATACTGTTTGTTAGAATAAACTGTATTATACCACTACATTGTGTATCTCAACATAGATAGAAATGTAAAAATAATCACAACCAAAGAGAGTAGGAGATCCTCTGAACTGCAATGTGTGAGATTGCATGAGATTGTGTGGAGAAATTATCATTCTGCATTTCGCAAATGGTTAACTGGGAAACAGGGACAGGATTTCATACCCCATACTAGCCCTCACTAACAGACAAGACGCAACGCAGATGTTGTGAGTCAATACTCTTTACTCCAATCATCACCCAGCATGGTCATGCCTGCCCATGACAAAGGCCATTTGGACTGGAGCAGAGAAAACTACACTAAACTATTTAAGCACTCTTTTAACACTCTTGTAACTCATTTGCAATAAGATTGGGTCAACATGTAGCTTTTGTAAGGAACTGTATTTGACATCATTTATCTACAATTTGAATATATGTATAAATATCCTACTTTTAAAAATAATGTGTACAGTTTAATTATTGAATGGTTTGCTGTTTTAAATTGGAGATCCTGTATTTAACATTGTATTTTTGTATCTTAAGAGAATGTGTGTAGCATATATCAATTTGTATCATATTTTAGTTCAACAATGCAATAAACAGTCCACAATAAAATACCCCTCATTCTTATTTTACACTATGTGAGAGGGCATGGCAATCGAAGCTATGTGTATGTTTTGCACCTGGCTGTGTGTGTGTTTGTGTGTGTGTGTGTGTGCGATTATGTGTGCGAGTATGCGTGCGCACATGCGTATGTACTTTCGATTATATCAGCATTGAGGGGTGAGCTAAGGAGCAGCTCCTAAGTTCTACCACAGGAAGTCTACCCCCTGGTCTAGCATCTGGTAATGCTATAGTCTTGGAAATTGAAGCTAGTTTCCTCTAGGAGATTGACATGCCTTAATCACTACTTGCACACTGCCTAAATGTGCTGATAACTTTGATTAATTCTCCTCCTAGTTTCAAGTATTAGAAACTTGTGATTTGAAGTGATAACTGTATTCATAAGGGCCTTTTTCGGTCTGATGAGGTTTAGAGAGGCAGTGTGATGAGAGAAACCCTCTATTTCACTGTAGGGCCTGGGGGAGAGCATGGAAGGAAACCCCTAGGGTAAACTA
This sequence comes from Pollachius pollachius, assembly GCF_949987615.1. Taxonomy (NCBI): domain Eukaryota; kingdom Metazoa; phylum Chordata; class Actinopteri; order Gadiformes; family Gadidae; genus Pollachius; species Pollachius pollachius. Next base: position 31,470,998 of record NC_136935.1, read on the forward strand.
GTCCAAAAGCAGAACCCTAACAAAAAAAAACTGGTTAGTAAGTTTGCTACCTACTCCTGACCTTTGGAGGACAGAATATTGTAGTTCAGTCCTCCTCAGATTTTAGGAGCTGCCATTGGCACTCTTGATAAGGGTTATTGTGCGTGTCCTTGCCTTTAACGCCATCTGTTGGCTATCATCTGTAATATATTCCTGGACTCACCAGTTCCCAGGTCAGAGCCCCTGCCTTAAAAATCACAATGTCTTTGGTCGGTAGACAGCTGTCGTAAAGCCGGAAGCACACCATTGACAACTTTTTACCCTTTTCAGTTTTTTCTCCCCTTGAATGCTTTCTAATACAACACTTTTTTGGGTCCGATTTTTGCAGCTCCAATTTTTTTATTTATTATTTACCTCCAATTTCTCCACGTTTGAAATACTAATACATGTGTAATAAAATATGTTTTTTCTTTAACAGAATATAGCATACCGATTATAGTCCCTCAAAGCCAAAAATTAGCGAGCAGAGCAGTTTAATCATATGTAATCACTGAACGAAGATGACAATAGAGGCACATTTCTAACTAGGCTAGTCATCAAAACCCATTTTAATGACACAATGTTAATCTTGCATTTTCCAAAAATAATTAAATTAAGGTCAACCATGTAGGTCTACATTCAAATAATGGCTCTTAAATCTTACGTTCAACATTTCAAAGGACTACAATATATTGGGTAGTCAAATGCATGAAGAAAGGCAATAAAAATAGAAATACTGCTTGCAAAGTTTAATGTTTAATTTTATTAACGCAACCAAAGTAAAATGTAAAAAAAAACTCCCCAAGAAAAGAATAATCCAAAATAAAGTTAGGTTACAGTTCCCACACTGAGCATTTTGTACATGTAGGCCCCAACAGTCTATGTGACTATTTAGTACTCAGATCGATGTTAAATAGGTATTTATATATTTAAAGTCACGACTTCTGTACAGAGAGAATCAGGTTAAAAATCATAACTTTATTATTCTTTTTAAATATATCAACAGGCCACTGTGGAAATGTAGACATCATACAGTCAAGTTTAGTGGGTAGCCCATTTAGAGGGCTTAAAGCGACATGTTACATGCTTTGGCTGTAAAATAAATATATCGCACTAATAAGAATCCTAACCATGATTGAATCTGGCTGATGTACACAAACATAGAAAACTTAACATAGCATTGTGTCCTACGCATCCCATTGGATTTTTGAACAGAGTTGTTGCTGAATCGCTTCACATTTTCCATTTTTGCAACTGCTTGGTATGAGACGGTGTCAGAAAGGGCAGCAAACTAACTGCTTCACATCTCCAACTTTCATTGAGGGTGTCTGTGTGTGATATAGTTGCAAAAGCTTCAGGTTACAGATTTTAACAAGACTACAAAACATAAGGTTGCGCAGATCGTTAAGACGGAAGCTGATTCGGCTACATGCTACAGGTCCAAGAGCCAATTGGAGGCAGCAGAAATATCCAATGTCACACAAAAGGCCGAACAGGAAGTAAGTACCCAGGAGGGGGAGAGTGGGTTAAAACCTGGTTGCTACAACTAGAGTTCATTATTTAAAGGAATGGTCGGTGAAGTAAATAAAAAGCAAAAACTGGCAAAAACAAAGCAATGCAAAACACGTTTAATACCTCATGTTCCAAATATTAGATCAAAACTTTTGGTTCTCACGCTTCACCAGCCCCCCTCCCCCCCCCCCCCACACACACATTTTGTCATCGATCAACATTGGCACAAAATTCTGTCATTCTGGAACACTTCAGCAATAAAGTTAATTCAAGTAAAATACAGCCACCTCAGTTCAGTTTTTTTTCTTCAGATAAAGCAAGCACAAGGTGTTTTGCTGACCTGTACAAAAACAATAATTAATAATATCTGGCAAGACAACAGGAGGAGCCAGGTTCTCTGTTCCTTTAAAGATGTAAACAAAGACTTCAGATTTCCCCAGCAAGAGCTTTCAGACCTGTAGGGAAGTTTTTAAGATTGGCTCGCAGCACTTTTTCTTCACAGTAATTAACAGCCCACCTGAACCTGAAAAACACCTTCCAACACCTCCCTTCTCCCCTATACACACACATGGCTCCACTCATCTGGTTTACTCTTTTAAAGAATAGTTGAAGAAAGAATAAAGAAACAATACTAGGAGGTCTTAGGTGCCGTTAGCTCCTAGCTGAGAAAGTCTGTAGAGCTCCATCTTGGGATAAGGCAGTCATAAACCATTTGTGCTTGAATTGTGGCAAAATTAAAATAACACAAAAATCACAGCGAAAGCACAATAACCATCAACCCAAACATTACTTTGATATTAAAACCTTAAGCATCTTAATGGAATAGATCATCAGCATACAGCAGATCTCTCAAACCTCACTATCGTACGGCAGTTGGTAGGCTTTTTTTGTTTTAATAGAGAGCAGGGAAGCAGTTGAACATTTCTGTCACTGTGTGTCGCATTAGTTATCAATGTGGGGGAATGCCAATGAATGACTTGCCAATTCCTCAAAGGCAAAACAAAAGAATCCAAACAAACACTGAAACCTCACCGAGTGAGGTTTAATGACTCAATGGTGCAAAACGCCCTGTACACAATGGTTTTACATCAACTATTCAAGTAAGGCAACATTTTGAGATGAATGATGGAATGGAAGCATTTTTTTCCTTCTTCCCCTCCAGTTACAAAATCGTGTCATTTGCAGTGATATGAGGAGAAGTGATGGATTATGGAAAAGCTTAGGAGAACTGAACCGTACCTCTACAGCACCCCTCCCCCCTTTCTTATTTTAACACAATTCAAGCCAATTACAAAGCGCTATGGAGAGCGACTTTCCATCTTCTTTCTCTCCTGTGAAACACTGATATGTCACACAGAGAAAGGATGGACACTTGCTACACAAGGTGGTGCATAGGGGGTTGTGAGGACGGTAGCTAGGCAACATGTAGTGGTTGTTGAGGAATGAGGATGCTAGCTAGACAACGTAGAGTGCAGTGGTGGCTAATGATGGTAGCTAGACAACATGGTGCGGAGTAGTTGTTTTGGACTCTAGCTGGACAACGTGTTGTGTAGTGGTCGGTGAGGACACCAGCTGGACAAGTGTTGTGTAGTGGTCGTTGAGAACACTAGCTGGACAACGTAGTGTGGAGTGATTGTTGAGGACACTTGCTAGACAACGTAGTGGGTAGTGATTGGTGAGGACTCTAGCTAGACAACGTAGTGATTGGTGAAGACACTAGCTAGACAACCTAGTGCGTAGTGATCGGTGAGGACACTAGCTAGACAAGGTGTTGTGTAGCGGTTGTTGAGGACACTAGCTAGACAACGTGGTGCGTAGTGGTGGTGAGGTTGAAGCTCTTTTAGAGCAGCCAAAATAATGGTAGTGGTTCTGACTTAAAGATGATTAGCATGTAAACATGAGTCCCTTCACGTTCCCTTATGTCTGGAGGTGTTGTGAGATTGGTCAGTGCGGTGAAACAAAACGGATCAAAGCCCAAAACAAAATGAATCATGAAGCCACAGGGAGGAGGTGGGAACATAAATATTGTGAAGTAGATATTGTGGAGGTGGTGGTGGGCAGTTTAAGAACATTCAGTTATTTGTTGAAGAGACCATTATAGCTTGGCAGAATGTGTACAATAAGGTGACCTCTGAAAAGGATTGCTCCCGGTCAAGTCTGTGGAGCGGCCAGACCGTCTGCCCAACACGATCGTACATCTCAGTGCAGTATGATGCAGCTTCATCTCAAGCAGTAGTGCCGTGTCGCCTTAGGGGTGGATAGGGGGGAAAGCGTGAGGCCAGTATGTTACAAATCCACATCTTTAACATCAGTGGTCATCAGAATGTTGTTGATGTAATGACTGACCCGCACGCGCATGTAGCATGGCCAGTCCACGTGCTCAACCCGATGGGCAGCAAAGTATGCGGGTTCCCCACTCTGACAAGCGGTTCCAAGTGGCTTGGGGCTAAATGCATATGTGTGCATAAGAAAGGGTCGGATCGCCAATGGTCGTTCCCAGCATAACCGTCCCAGGACCGAGCAAGCGCCTGAAGGCTCTCCGATGAGGCCTGCCTCCCAGCCTACCGGGGCTCCTCACGGAGAACTGGAAGTGGGAGATGAGAGGGAGCAGAGTTTAACAGCAGACCTCAGGATGAGCGAGGCAGAGGGCGGGGGGTGCTGTGGGGTGAGGATTGGGTTCGATGGGCGGATGCGGATGAGGTGGACCCTCCTACTCCCGAACCGTATTCGAGGGCACGTACTGAAGAACAGCTTGACAAGGAAGTGGGAGTGGGGAGGTGCAAAATGGGAGTTACTGGGGGTGATGGGCAGGCACTTTACTTGTCCTCCGCGTGCTGGGGGATGCCGGCTGCGGCCAGGGCGGCCCGGTACTGCTGCATCACCACCCGCACGCTCTTCACAAACCCCTTGGAGAGCGGGAACAGCGGGAAGCCGATGTCTGGGTAGCCACTCCGCTCTGGCAGGAAGCTGCGGTAGCTCTTCCTGCGCTTCTTTGGACGCACGGCCGGCTGGCTCTGAGGCGCGGTCGAACCCACCGCTGCTGCAGCCGTCGGGGCAGAACCCGACGCCGCCGCTTCACTCACCACTACCGCCGACGAGATCGAGGTCGCCGTCGTTAATGTCGTCGTGGCGATAGTGCCGGAACCGGCCTGAGGCACAGGTGCCGTTGGGAGGTGGACGGGAAGCGTGACATCGCTGTCAGAGTTTAGGCTCAGCTCCGGCTGGGAGATGGCTGTGGTGGAGGGGCTCAGCCCAGAGTCCTCCAGCTCCTTCTTAACGATGCAGCAGCAGCCCTCCTCCTCCTCCTCTTCCTCCTCCTCCTCCTCCTCCTCCTCCTCCACCACACTCTGGCTGGGGCTGCTGTGGGCCAGGGCTACCAGCTGCTCGTCCAGGGGCTGGGCGGCGGCGGCGGCGGCGGCGGCGGCAGGCCTGTCCCTGGAGTGCGGAGCGGCCCGCGTCGAGGCCCTGGAGGGGGGCGCTCGCTCCACGCCGTCGTGGAGCTCCAGCCAGGCCTCCAGGCGGTGCACCAGCCTCCAGCCGCTGGAGGCAAAGTGCTCCTGGATCTCCTGGCTGAACACCTCCACGGGGTGCTGCAGCAGCATGGTCATGGACTGCACCATCTTGATCAGGCACATCTCGTTGTAGCAGCGGCTGTTCTCATAGCCCTCCTGGAGCCCCCGGTCGCTGTCGAAGCCCGCCTCGTTGTAGTACGGCTCGTTGACCAGGATGAGACCTGGAGGGGAGGGAGGGCTCAGGGTCAACACCAGGGCGGTTCGCCCAGGTCCAACCCGTCCCAGGGGATGCCGTGTATGCTTCCCATTGGGACAGCATGGGGTCTCGAGGGGTTCAGAGGCGCTAAACATTAATGATCAAAGCTCAGCATTTGGGAAGGACCCCTCTTTTCTCCCTCGACATTGAATCATATCTCCAATAATATCTCCAATAATTATCCGTTTTAAATCTCAAAAACATAACCGCTTTTTCATATTGATTTGTTTATAGTTATTTTTGAACATTAACTTTCATTAAATATTAAGGTTTACATGAAAAGGTACAAAGCACGTCATAATCCCTTACATACTGAACTTCGACCCCTGTATAATAAATGTATACTATCTCATCGCCTGATATACCTGCCAGTAAACATCCTATATTCTCTCCAAATAGATGATGGCAGCATGCTCACACGCAAGGCGTCAGCGTCTGTGAATAGGCATTCCATTTGTTCATGTTATGGGGGGGTTGTGTGTTTCGTCACCTTGTATAGAAATAAGGACCTGCAGCAGGCTGGACTTGCTGGTCCATCTCTCATTACCCTGTGGACCACAGCATCAAATAATCAGAAAACACCCACAACATCCAAGGGATTAAACACAGAACTGCTCAGAGGAGGGTTGTGCATTGGATTTTTGTCATTGTGTGAGCAAATTCAATGAAGCACCGACCGTGGAATCCAAGTCGCAAATGTATACATTTGTTACACATTACCATTTAGTCAAATTATATTTAAAAAAAAAGTGTTACATAGTTCACTATAGCCCTAAATTAAACATTTAATAAATCTTGACCATTAATATATTTTGTCTCTTCATTTAATTCTAGCCATTATTCGATCATGCCCCAAAAAAAGAAAACTAGATAAGAACTAAATTTCACACATTGAAAGTCTATTAACTAGGGACGTTAACGACTCATTATTTTGTGAGTCTAAATGTCGGAGTCAAGAATCAAGCATTGGTGGTGATGGCATCTTTCTCCGCTAAGGACAGGTTCTCACGGAGCGAGGCTGCTGCTACGCTGTACATTTTCTCCAGCCGTACAGTCATAGTTTGACGACATGGCATGGTGTCATCTGGCTTGAGAAATGCGATCAGATCGCGGAACCCCTTCCCCTCGACTACGCTTATGGCCTGCATATCTCTGGCTATAATTTTTAATTGGTTATTTTGAAAACAGAAAAGGTGTTACAACGTTTTGAACAGGACATTTAAAAAGTTTATACATCTAACCCACAGTAATTCCACCTACCAGGACAGCAACTTAACGTTGGTGAAGAAAATTCTAGTTTGGAAGAAACTTTCAAGAAACTTTGGGAGACTATAATAAAAACAAAAACATGTGCTCATCATAACCAAAAATTTGACGACTCTAACAAGCCTTGGTCGGATAACAGCCCAGCCTTTCGTTAGTCTTTGGAGTGGACACACGGACACACACATAGGCTCTGCGTACCTTTCCGATCCAGGTGCCCAGCAGGCTGACGCAGACCTTGCCGTTGTCGTAGAGGTTTGGGTTGAGGCGCCCGGAGACCTGGGACAGGTAGCTGAAGAGCGGTGGCACGGCCGGGTAGATGTTGGGCAGCTGGATGTCAAAGAGGAAGAGGCCGTCCTCGTACGGGGTCCGCGTCGGACCCTTGATCAGAGCTGAGAGCAGGTCCTGGCAAGGGGGGGGGGGACCAGCATGGTTACCCTTGATATGTTCATGTCATCAATAGATGATGTTGACGAGTTGGCTAAAGAACAGTCCAAGTTTGTTCAACCATTACCAATTTTTGTATCACCTCTTTCTTTCTTCTTTTTGTAGCTACACACAATGAGGGTCTCCTTTGATTCTTTGCAGAACAAAACCCTGTAGGCTCAAGCTAACGAGCCTACAGGTGGTGCCGACCGGGTATCAAGTGAGTTAAAGCTTAAAGCTGAACTGACCATGCGGTCCTCGAAGGTCTTGACCATAATGCCGTCTGGCAGCGAGGTGGCCAGCAGAACCATTTCCTTCCTCACGGTGCAGAAGAACCTCTTGGCCTCAGCCGGCTGGAACTCCATCTTCTTGAACGTGTGCGTGTCTGCAGGATAGAAAACGTTTAGCACATGTACCTTAGGTTGCAAGAAATGTTTATATTCATTATTTGAATGTACAAAGTGTACCACATGACCTGGGGCTCAGTGACTGACCTGGGGCCTCCTCAAGGACAGAGAACACCTCTCCCTTGGCGCTGGTGAAGGTGACCCCGGGCTTCCCTCCACTCTGCTGGCAGAGGACGGGCGTGTCGCTGGGCCAATCAGGAGCACCCACGGGTGACTGAGGGTCAGACAGAACCCGGTCTTCCCCTCGCTCTGCCTTTGGACGCCACACCACCAGACGTAGTGCGAGAGATCAGGGGAGGGGATCAACTGAAGTCATCATACAGTTTGACACACCCAACTGCCCTTCTTTCTTAGGTTCAAATTACTAATTTGCATATCCCCTAAGGTGCAGTAAAAAATCTTTGCAAAAAAATATGTAGGACACAAGTTAAGTTTATTCAAAAATATTGACCATCAACTAAGGGGAACCTGAAAGAGTACAACCTGAAAGAGTGAAAGTATAAAAAAACTCTTCCCATCCAAACAGATCCATTCGGTAGTGTAAAAGAAAAGGGAGTGGGATGACTTTCGGAGCAATGAATGAATGAATGAATGGATGGATGAACAGTGAGAGTGGCCAACGGACAGAGCCGTCGCACACTGACCTCCGCCGCACCGGCCCCTCCGACACTTCCCCCTGCCTCCACCACCGCCTCCATCTTCTCCTCCTCCACGATGGCCACGTTGTCCAGGGTCTTCTTCAGGGTCTCCTGCAGCTTCTTGATGTCATCCAGGAAGCGCTGCTCCTTGGTGGGCTTCTCGGGGCCCGCGGGGGCGGAGCCCCCTCCGGCAGTCAGACTGGCGGCGGCAGACTCAACCGAGGTGGGGGAGGTGGGCGAGCCCCCCGTCCACAGCTGCTCAACGGTCATGTTCTTCAGGCTCTGCAGGATCTTCAGGGCCTCGCGCAGCTCCCTGAAGCCCCGCGGGGGGCCCTCCCTGCTGGGCTTGTCGGACGTTCCGTCGGCGGCGGCGGCGGCTTGTCCCAGAGTGGTGCCTGGATGGAGCAATGAACGAGCGCCATGTTGAGCACAAAGCACACGGAGCACGTTTCTTAATTGCAGGGCGATCAACCAATAATTAGAGTCGTACTGTTTCGTGCGTTTGATGTTTTATGTGCAAGATCCCCTCCTTTATTGGAGCTGCTGTACGCCACATTTCAGAGGTGCAAAGACATCATAAATGATGACTAGACCCCAAAAAACAGCCCATCCCTTTTCGCTTTCTTCCTCCCTACGTACGTATCCCCAAAAAGTGTTGCCTTTGTTAACCAGGAAAACACTCATGTGATGGTAGCCAACATGGATTCCCCAGATCAATCACAGAGGAGATGCCCTGATCGCTCTGAATTGACCGGGGAGCTCAGAGAGGTCTTAGAAATTGTCAACTAGAACCAATTTCTTTCTCAACAAGCATTTCTCTCTTTACAGGATGGTTATATAGTTTCCAAATAATTACAAATGACCCAAATCATTTGATGAAAGATGTTTCATCTGCAGTTAGGCCTTTGAACCAATCCCACCCCCCCCCCCCATACATTCAGATGCGTTTCTCCTCAGTCCCACCTCCTGCAGTAGCAGCTCCTTCCTCCTCCGGGCCAGGGGGCGGGGCACCGCTGGGACTTGTGGCGCCCAGGGCTTTACCCAACAACCCCTCCCCTTCCGCGACCTCGGGGGTGACGATGGACCCCATGGGCATGGCGGTGGGCGAGGCCACGCCCTCGGCGGGGGCGTTGGCGTGGGAGTCGTCCTCGCAGGCTAGGCCGTTGTCCGTCTCCCAGCTGTCCGTCTCGTCCTCCCACTCCCCCGTGGATAGCCCGCTGCTTGTCTCCTCCACGGAGTCGTAGTCCGTCTCATCGATCTCAGACTCCACGTTGTACAGGTGCTGCCGGGACACGCATAGAGACACTAGCCGTCAGCACAGACAACCCTGTTGGCTCATGGACTCTGATACAACCACCGGATACCACTTTACACAACGTTCAGGAGCCAGTGAACCCAAATCATTTTTATTTTAAACATGGATTTGTCCTCAACGATTTGTCCTCAACGATAATGCAAATTTATCACATTTACTGTAACAAGTCCCTGATATAGAGGAAAAAGGGGCACCGGTGTCGCGGTTTGTATAGACGTGTGGCGCTCGGCCTAGGCAGTGGAGTCCGAGAGAATGTTTTTTCAGAAACTTGTATAACGCTATCGTGTAGGGGTGCAACGGACCACAAAACTCACGGTTCGGATCGTGTCACGGTTTTTGAGTCACAGGTCGGATCATTTTCGGGTCAACAACAACAAAAAAGATTACAAGACAAATGTGACTTTAAATAACATCTTCAAATGTGTAAAAACAAAATAAAGTGAAAAATTAGGTAATAATCCTGCTTCCTTTAAGTATAGTCAATATTAAAAAAAAATGCAATTTGAGGCATTATTCCTTCTTTTTAACATGGATAGTAAATAATCCCTAACCCTGGATTTACAACGTTAAATTCAGGATGTCGGCATTGCCTGGGGAGAGATTAGAATCTACACTCTCCCAAGGCAATGCAGACATCCTCATCTTTTTTTTCATCAAGTATGGTAGCAAAATACAGTTTGTCGTGTTTTATTTGGCATTTTTTAAATCCATTGATTTCTGTTGGAAGACTCATTGCTCATTGCAAGGGGGGCTGGTTGTAGTCTTTTCGCTCGGTTCTAGCCCTACTGTTGATACGGAGAACAGAGCAAAAAGACTACAACCAAACAAACATTTACGCTTCCGGTTCCCGTTTCAATGAGATTTACGGAACGCCAAATAAAAACACGACAGAAACTGTATTTCGCTACGATACTTGATGTTGTAAATACCAGAATTTTCCTTTAAACATGCGCTGATCACGTGAACGCACAACTTTTTTTTTTTTCATCAGCCGATCCGCGGATCACTTGCGTCCCGAACCGTGAGGGTTGATCCGTACAGATCACGGGTAACCCGTGAACCGTTGCACCACTACTACCGTGTATGGATGGTGAATCGCGTCTGAGCGTCGATTAATTCAATTCCAACGTGCTACTCTTAATTAGTCCAAACTAAGTTAGCATTATAAAAGTTATTGTTAATTAGTTTAGCCAACCAAGAACCCTTATACAATGATTTTAGTAGGAAACAGCCCATTAATATATATTTCACCAATCGGATCGGCTGATCACGCATTAGAAAGAATGCTGATCGTAATCGGCTTAAAATAAACCTGATCAGTGGATCCCTACTAATTATAACACAGATATACAACGACTGCACTAAAAAAAGTTCAAGTTGCCGATGGGTCCCTCTCTTTCCTGGAACTCTCAGACCAAAACACTTTTTTTTTTAATATATTATATGGGGGGGGGGGGGGGGGGTCACTGGCTCTTTAAACTGTTTTGGGGACCTCTGTTTATAATAAAGCCCATGTGGGTAGGGGATTTGGCTGAATTACATTTTAGGTGTTAAACAGTTGGTTATAATTAAAATTGTGTTCAGCGTTGCCATCACATGCTGGTGCAAATGTCATTTATTTAAAGTCTTACAAAAAGAAACTATAAAACCGCTAACGTACTCCATAGACCAGTTAAATTCGAGAAATGAAAGCACCATGATCCCATCGTTTCCCTCATTGAGGCGGCAGACCAAACGGGAGAGGTTACCTGTGGTAGGACAATGGTCCTCGAGTTGTCGGCCCACACCACCTCCACCTTGCTGCTCACATCCACCCTGGAGACCTGGCCTACCGACGTCTGAAAGGGCAGGGATATAACAACATGTATGGATAAGACTGACATTTGCCAATACCTTTTGAGGCCCCTGTACAAATCAGTTAGAATGCTAGTTTGCCACTGTTGCCAGATGGCTGGTTGCCAGACGCAGTATAACAATGATGGGAATGAAATATTCGTCATTATGAAAGGATGCAGTTCTAGGAACAGGAAAGTTAAAAGAACACCTCTACCTTCATCTTAAAATCATAGAAAATGTAGCCCAAAAATATGTCCATAAAATTTAATCATGGGGGCCCCTTGAGTGTAAAATCTGGCACTGGTTTAACCTGAACAAAAGCTTATGAAGTTTAAAACTTTATTCAACAGGATAAGATTAAAAAAAAAAGAAACGGTTTCGGTTGGGTTTTCAATCTCTTCCCTTCACTTTCTTGTGAAGGGAAGAGATTGCCCTTTAACTGGGCAACAACCAAAGAGTACAGTAATATCTAGAGTGACAGTGAACCACCAGAGTACAGTAATATCTAGAGACACCGGGAACCACCAGAGAGAACAATAAAATCTAGAGTCACCGGGAACCACCAGAGTACAGTAAAATCTAGGGTCACCGGGAACCACCAAAGTACAGTAATATCTACAGTCACCGGGAACCACCCAAGAGTACAGTAATATCAGGTTTTTCAAACAGGTTTTATTAAAACCCGCCTAGCTGCGGACAACATACATTGTTTACTGCATATCAAAGGGGGCCTCCCAGAATGTTCCCACTCCGTCGGCTGTCTTGTCTTTAGATGCATAGAAGGCTTTTGACCAGCTGGAGTGGGGATATCTGTGGGTCTGTAGGTCCTAAGACATATGGGCTTTGGGGAACACTTTATTTCTCTGATTCAGGTTCTTTATTCCAATCCCACAGCTATGGTACTAGCGGGGAAAATCTGCTCCTCGCAGTTGCAAGGGGCAGTTGGCAGGGTTGTGTTCTCTCCCTTTTGTTTGATTTATCCTTAGAACCGCACAGGCTATACGTTTATCGGAGCACCAAGTTCCCATAACTGTGCATAATACAGACCACCATAAATCGTTGTATGCCGACGACATTTTAATTTATCTTGGTAATGCCCCTCAATCTGTACTGCATCTTCTTCAGATTTTCAAAGACTTGAGCAGTCATTCTGGATATAAAATAAATTGGTCCAAATCAGCCCTGCTTCCATCGAATGAAGCTATGTGCAATTCCAAAGAGATTTCTGGGATCACCTTTGTGAAATAATTCCGTTATTTAGGTATTCAAATACATTCTTCAGTTAATATGTTCTAACAATTTTAATTCTATTTTTAGAGCTGTGGAATCAGATTTGAAGAAATGGATTAAAATACCAACCTCTATTCAGTCAAGATTTTCTATAATTAAAATGAATGTTCTCCCCCGGATAAACTTCTTCAGTTCTATGATTCCTCTGCCACCTCCAGCGGGATATTGGGATAGGCTGAATTCACTGTTAATTAAATTCATTTGGAAACGCAAACGCTCTCGAATTAAATGTTCCACTTTACAAAGGGGGTGGCCAAAAACTCTCTAGTTTCAAATTTTATTTTTGGGCTTTTACCCTTCAACCTAGAGTGCCCCCTGCACTCTAGGTTGAAAAGTGATATTTCTGTCTCCTGGCGCTGATAGAGGAGAAATTAGTGTTCCAACATAGACTGCAAGATGTTGTATATTGTAATATTTCTCTCAAACTCTGTAACCTTAAATTTGGGCCAATAATATCACATTTAATTTCAGTCTGGTGCCTGGTGAGCAAGCAAACCAAGAGCAACATAACAATTCCTCAGCATTTTCCTTTATTTCATAACTATGACTTACTACTGGGAGGTCGGCCTGTCTCATTTCCTTACTGGTCTGATAGATGGATCCATATAAATTCTGATATTACAAAAGATTTCAGTCTTCGCTCATTTCAGGACATTCAGCAGTAGTTCAATTTACCAACGTCGTCCTTTTTCTTCTATTTGCAGTTGCGTTCTGCTTTAAATGCCTTAAGAATCCCCTGGGGGCAAGAACTACCACTGCATTCAATACATTGTATATATTCTTGTATTGGTATGCAAGGTCTGGTCTCGAAATTATATTTCTTGTTGATAAAGGCAACATTCAAACCTATGCCAATTGACAATATATGGAGAAAAGACTTCCTTCTGTTATAAATTGGCCTAGAGTCTGGTCCAATATTTTAATCTCTTCAAGAAACCCTAATCATCAGAAAATACATTATAATTTTGTCTGGAGATCATATTGTACGACCCGGAAATTATTCCTGATGAAAGCCAGACAACCGCCGAATTGCACACTTTGCACCCAGGGTATTCCGGGCACTTTTATTCATATGATTTGGGAATGTCCAGAGGTCTTCAAATTTTGGAAATGTGTATCTTCTTGTCTTTCAGTAATCATTGAATGTATTGTACCTTTCTCTCCATTGGTTCTCCTTTTGAATGATGATTCTCTTCTAAGGTTTTCTTTTCAACAAAGGCGGTTGTGGCTGGCCGGTCTAACGGCAGCAAAAGAAATTGTTGCATTACATTGCTTTTTTTTTTGGACATTCTCAATATGGAACACTCAGTTGGAAGAACACATGGTGCAAAACCAAAGAACTTGGATATTTTAGCTGATGCCGCAGAAAGTGTTAAACTATTACTTTAAACGTATTATTTTTCTGCAAGTCCTGTGGATGGGAGTGGTGGGGGGAGGGGGGGGGTGTAGGTCTGTCTCATGTCTTTGATGTTGTTTGTATGTTATAAACTAATAAAAATTTGATTAAAAAAAAGTAGTAATATCTACAGTCACCGGGAACCATCAGAGAGTCCAGTAATATCTACAGCAGGGGGGCCCAAATTCTTCCCAGTGGAGGGCCAAAATGTAATCGTGGGGAGGCTCGTGGGCCAAAATTTAAATTTTTCAGTATATTTAGTCAAATATGTGGGGGCGGCTGAACAGGATAGGAGCTCAACAGCGCCACCCTACCATCAATGTATCACAATGTTATTCTAGGTTCAGGAATGGAAGTGCACAAATAAATAATATTCAATGGGAGCGAGGGCAGATTCCGAGCGCTGATGGCGGAAAACAATAATATATACAGTGGGTAAGGCGCGGGCCGAATAAAATCGGTCGTGGGCCAGGTTTGGCCCGCGGGCCCCAAATTGGGCAGCCCTGATCTACAGTGACCGGGAACCCCCTGAGAGTACAGTAATATGTATAGTGACCAGGAGCCAGCCGAGAGTACAGTAATATCTACAGTGACCAGGAACCCCTTGAGAGTACAGTAATATGTATAGTGACCAGGAGCCAGCCGAGAGTACAGTAATATCTACAGTGACCAGGAACCCCCTGAGAGTACAGTAATATGTATAGTGACCAGGAGCCAGCCGAGAGTACAGTAATATCTACAGTGACCAGGAACCCCAGTGAGTACAGTAATATCTACAGTGACCGTGAGCCAGCCGAAAGTGCAGTAATAAGGACGTGAGCAAACAGTGAGGGCCTCACCTCGTTCTCACAGTCCGTGGTGGGACCGTTCTCAGAGTTCCATATCCTGATGACGATGTCTGTGGTGCGGAAGTGGAAGTCTGGGTGTTCGGCAATGTCATACACACTGACGTCTTCCTCCTCCCCAATCACCTGCAGTACACAAGATGGTTAGCTAGGTTACCGTTTCGTACCCGTTACCGGGATACAACCAATCAGGTGACGTGGAAACATAGCTTCTGTAGCAGTCTGTCCATCTATCCAATACCAGTCTCCATATAAAATATATCTGCAGGCAACAAGATTTTGGTAACGGAAGCATTCTGGTTTCCGCTTGTATTCCAGGTAGAATTCACCTTTAAGGGGGCATGAGTTGCATGCAGATGATCAACCTTTTCATTCGCTTTTCAGAGATGAGCTGAAATGTTGTCTGGACTTGAAACGCCTACAAATAATATAAATCACCTGCGCAGGCAAGATGAACTCTTGGCTAGGATTTCCGCTATGAGGCTTCACCGGAATCCCAGGGATAATGCCCATTGTCCCCAAAGGTAAATGACTTTAGACATCACACACACATGCACACACACGACCAACCTCAACATCGGTGCTAGAAGAGTTGAGTTTGATCCATTTGATTGCGCATGTCCTTCCCTTGTGATCCCCAGACTGGATGACACCATACACCCCTGGGTCCTGCAGTGCTTGAGCTGCATGCAGACACACACACCCCTAGGTTACGTATAGCAGCTACAGTCCCTAACAAAGCCCAACCACCTGAGAGGCAGTTCGGATCAACAGTTTAACTTAAAACAAATCATTTATGGAGCCATTTCATAATCATAATTTCAGCTAATAGCCTGGATAACTACCGACTCAATAGCTTACATCCTCATTATCCAAGGCATAACCCATATAAGGCCTCATGCTAAATAACTACATTAAATAACATTCCTTCAGAGGACAAATTCGAAAAAAAACATCTAAAACCAAATGGGTTTGAATCCGCTTACGTCTCGTGTCGACTACAAAGTCCCCGGTGCAGAACTCATGACTGTCGAGGTGCTGAATGGGAATGATGTTGTTTGCTCGGATCCCCAGCTCCACACTCCCATCCTTCCACATCACATCCGCCCTGGTCTTGGTGGAGATCACCTCCACTGCAACCCTACACGCACACGGACACACACACACTATTTTGACCAATATTGCGATTTAGTATGTGATTATTTTTTCTTTTTTTTTATGTTCTGTTTTATTCACTAAAACAAGCAATGAAACATTCTGTAGTATGACCAACACAACATTGGAAGCAGTCAACATAGAAACTGCCCTTTCCTTTAGGCCAGGCCTATGTGTTGAGATGAATTGATATTATAAAATCTTTAACTATTGAATTGTAAAAGAAAAATAAATACAAATCTTACTGATATGCTTTATTTTTTTAAATCGCAGCCTTTGTGATTAACATATGGCTTTCTAGTACATTGCGATGTCTGTTTGAATTCGATTCATCGTTCAGCCCTACTGTAGACCCACCTGTCACCGGGCTTAAATTCCCGGGAGAACTTGGTCTTCTTCTTCTTGTGTTTCCTCTTGAGGTTGCGGATGGAGAGTGGGATGCTCTTCTTACGGCTGGCCGCCAGACCACCGCTCTGGGAGGAAGCCGTGGAGCTGGCGGAGGAGGTCAGTGAGCTGAGGAGAAACACTCCATTACAAACCTTAATAACCGGCTGGACCTTACCATCATAACCGGCTGGACCGGACCATCATAACCTGCTGACCCAGACCATCATAACCTGCTGACCCAGACCATCATAACCTGCTGATCCAGACCATCATAACCTGCTGAACCGGACCATCATAACCTGCTTGACCGGACCATCATAACCTGCTGGACCGGACCAATGTACCAACCTGCTGTCATCCGTGTCTTCGGCCGCCTCATCATCTGCGTCCTGCTCAGCAGGTTCTTCCCAGCTGCCTGTGAGTGTCTGGGTGTCTGGCTGGGCGTCTGCGGGTCCATTGTTGTTAGGCTTCACCGGGTCTGGCTCGTCTGATTTCTGCACGGTATCTGTAGGAAGCACTAGGTTCAATTTAAAGGTTCAAAAGCTTTCAAATCCCAGTTGTAGGGTAAGAGCTTCTCAGGGGTAAAATATAAGCTTTGAAGGAGAATGTAAACACATTTCAGATTTTGCCCCGTTTTACACTACGACAAGTCATTTCCATGTTGTTTGTGTAAGTGCATGTGCACATAGTTGTTCTTTGTCACCTTGTGCGTCGGCTTTTTCCGTCTTCTTTCCAGCATCCTTTTTGTACATTCGTTTAAGCTGCACACAAAGAAACACACACATTTAGGACATTATGAGTTTACACAAGTGGAAAAGCCTGGTGTTGTAACATGCAGTAGGAGGACATTTATTAAAAGGTCCCATGACATGCCACCAGGTGTTGTGTGATTAGCCGTTACAAACCGTTTTGGAAATCTGCCCCTTATGACATCACAGGTGGGCGTGTCCACCTAGATGTGTGACGGATAGATGAGCAACGTTTGCTACAGTCCACTGGGTAGGCTGGTAGACTGATCTATCCAGCACACATCTAGTGGACACGACCACCTGTGATGTCATAAGGGGCTGATGTCCAAAACGGCTTGTAACGGATAATCACACCACACCTGGTGGCATGTCATGGGACCTTCAAACAACAGACACAAACCCTTCTGGCGACGGGGTCCTCCGTGGCCAGAGTGGCCCCCTCGGGCCCTTCGCAGGTGATGCGCGTGGCATCGCCTTTAGCCGGGAACACATAGAGCGCACGCTGTCCCAGCTGTCTCTGGGTGTGGTCAAAGTAGCCCAGACGCCGCACCCTAGGTTACAAGTTCACTGTGCTTTTATTGATTCACACCATCAAGTTCACTTTGCTTTTATTGATTCACACCATAAAGTACAGTCAAAGTCAATAGGACGGTTCAGTAGAACACAAGGACAACCAACGCAGCATAGGACATTGCTGCTGACGGTTTAAGGAATGGCTATTCTTTTCCTCATCATCTTTGATGTCCAATTAAGTATTGCATCTATTGAACTCAACTAGATTAAGTGATTGTTGAAAAAGAAAAACACCTGTCCAAACTAGAAAATATCAGATAAGGGGGGGGGGGGGGGGGGGGGGTTACCTGTTGAGGTTTTCCTGCGTAATGGTGGAGGCGGGCGGGAAGACGCTGTCCGAGCCCTTGGGGGAGTAGCTCTTGGTGATCCAGGTCACCTTCAGCTCCACCACCTTCACCTGAACACCAAACCCACACTTGGATCAATGGGATGCAGGTCAAACAGGAGCGAAGGCGACAGACTACACACCAACGGGCTCATGTCATGGGGGAATAAAATCCAATTGGATCAAACAGCCAACCACTTCCTAGTCTTGAAGTTATGAAGCTACTCGACCCTTTAAAAAAGCAAAACACGAAATCAATCGAATCAGGCCATCGTCTCACCTCCTCGACTACAACCCTGAACTTGCACTTCTTGCAGATAACAGGCTTGATCCCGGACAACCACTGGACGTTGGAGAATACCTTGGCTGGGCCAATCAGAACCTGGCCGGGGTAGAAGCCATAGGCCTCGTCGTAAAAAACTCCCTAACAATGAAAGCAAGTAGAGAAATGAAAAAATGAACAAATTAACATCAATATGGACATCATTCAGAGCTGCCAATGGACGTGCGTCTATAGTGAACAGGAGAGGAGTGAGGAGAGCACTAGGACAGGGAGCAAAGGGCCAAGAGAGAATTAGAAGGAGGGGAATAGGAGGTAGGGAGTAAAGATTACACTTTTTCTCAGACAAAATACAAGTACTTTCATTTGGGTAGTTGCTGATACAGAGTACAGATACGAGTCCTTAATAATACTGTTACAGTTTAAAGAGCCAACTTTAAACTGTTTCAACGGGAAATGTAACAATGAGATTAAAAAATACGTGTCTGGCTCAGACTGCTTGGAAAGAGGGGGGCGTGTTATCGCCATGGTTATGAACCACGGCAACTTTGTGATATATTTTTTAGTACCGTTGTTGTGTTATGAGCGTTGTTGTGTTATTACCATGTTTAATTTCTTGAAATAAAATAAATAAACGCAGGTTCACCGTTGACTGTTCAACGTGACGTCACCTTGCCTAGGGTAGAATAGGAGTACGTCGTAGGGTAGAGTAGGAGTACTTGAGCACAGTATCGGGCAATAAACAGAGTACTGGTATCGTATCAGTGCATCCCTACAACCAGGCGAAGTAGAAGCCTGGTTGTAGAGCCTCTTCTGTATAGGGCGTGAGATACGTACAGAGTCACTGACATGCGGACAGACATCGTAAAGCTTGGCACCGTCGTCCACACTCATGGAGCACCTACAGAAAGTCAGAGCCGGAGACAAAGAAGCTGGGTTGATTTATACCAACAATTTGGGTATTATTGGACACACTTGACATACATGCATCTTTGATGTAAATGTACTCTACCTGGCTCCATTGGACAGTTTGAGGATGATGAGGTTGGTCAGGTCGTAAACCTTCCCCAGCCAAAAGTCATAGGCGATGTAGTCCCCATACATAAAGGACTGGAAGGGGGAGCAGGATTAGTCCACGTATGAAACTCTACTATATTGTGCAAGATTGACCATCATTCACCTTCAGGGCATTCAGCAGACTAACCCTTTTATCCAAAGCGAATTACATTTGTCATAAGAAAGTGAAATAATATATGCAAGGCATCATCAGATTGTATCCAGTTGATCCGAGGATAGCCATGGATTAATTAGACCCTTTATACAGGAGACAGTAATTTAGGATAAACAGAGGTGTTGCTCATAAATCTAATAATCGGTCTGCTCCTTGCATGCACCAGGATACGGGTAGAGGTCTAAATCAGTGAAGATAAGTCTACTACCCGTTAGGCCTAAACGATTAATCTAAGTGTATCCCTCAAACGCAATGTAATGGAACGAGATTGTTACAATATGAGGAATAGGGATAGCGTTAGTGTGCTTATGCTTAGGGTCGGTGTTGACATCACACAGAGGGGCGGTGTTGAGGTGCTCATTAGTGTTGGGGTGAGTCTCAGGTTGTTAGACGGAGGTGAGAGTCTCTGGAGCTGGCTCTCTGTAGACGGGACTCGGATATAGGACCTAACCCGAAGGACACATGTTTAGCTGTCAAGACACTTCATTGAGAGAACCTTTTGGATTTATATGTACACGGTGGAATGAAAAGACTGAACTTAAGGCGCGGGCTGGTTAACGGGACTGACAGTTCACCCCACCGGGACGAGGGGCCGGTGCAGAGTGTCAGCGAGAGAGCGCTTTTGCGTGCGGTGGTTGTGGACCTGGGGTGCTTGCTCTCACTTAACCCCTAAATAGGAAAGATTGCACACACCCAGGGAAAGCTTAGGAACATACAAGTTCAACGCACCACGCAGGGACAGACTTAGGTTACGGGCTGACCCGGAGGAATAACGTGCACGGTAGGTCAGCGCGTAACAGAGATTTTCAAATCACACAGGCTGAGATAAAAGAAAAAAAAAGACAGGGTTTTCCTAAATGGTTCACAATCTAACCAATCAGAGTGTCGGAATCAGAAACAGGGTTCACGTGTGTGCGACTCAACCCCCTGCTCACGTTACATGCAACTGAGAGCAGTAGATGACGATATAAACTTTAATTTGTTGATGTTGACAAAAAATAAACTGACAAAAACCCTACCAAGTAGGCCCTCAAGTATATGACAGATGACAGGAGGTCGTTAATTTTATTGATATCGATACCATTTGAGACTCCTTAATGATCCTTAATGATGAAGTCTTTATTGATACCACTATTGATACTTTTCTATTATTTTGTTGAAATAAAACTTGTATTATTGCTTTAATTGCTGATAAGATGATCATAGCTCAAGATAGGACGTTGAACAGTTCATAATTCCATCTTTACTATCCATTTTATATTGCTGGGAAAACAAGTTTTCGCCAATTCCAAATTTCTTCTTTTTTGTGTTGCATTTCAACACATCAATCATATAACTGAGCCGACCTGAACACATCACATTTGACACAGTTTGCTACTTTTTTTAAGATAACTAGCTCTATATCCGGCCGATTTTAAAATGGATTTAAAAACTGGATTACTATTTTTAACTGACGGGACTTTCTACATCGTCCAGTTGTGTGATTACTACCGCTGCTTTGAATGACTGTTGATGCACGCGGTGCCGACACCGAGCCCGTCTGCACACCGTCTGCACCAGCAGCTGACAGAGTTTTTGGTTGGACTAGAAGACGGATACTGAGTTGAAGGAGTTTTTTTAACCCGAAGACAGTGAAGGTACAACACTTTTATATAGGCCTACAGTCCAGTGTTACGATATGACCAAAATACAAGCTGTGGTCGCTCACACTAAAGCTCGCTGCATGAACCATGAACCAACCTGTCGGCGGCTGGCTGTAAACAGTGCCTACGAGTGACGTATCAATCGCACGACTCAACAAATTAATGACCAAATTCGTTGCCAACACATTTAGCAATCGTTTTTTATCGATTCGTTGTTGCAGTCCTAATTTCAATATCTAGAGTGTGAATGTTACAGCATTCACACTAATAGAGTTATGAGTGATGCATGGGTTTGTCCTACGATGATGCTTCTGTTAAAAGGGCCGCCCAGGAATAAAACCAAGCTAGGAATAGCCCTTCTTACCCAGATGTGCTGGAGGTCCTTACTGTTCACCGGATACAAAACGCAGTTAGTCCCGACCAGTTTCACCGCACACGATATGTCTATGTTGGTCACGACACCGGACTGGTTGTCCTGGGAAAAGAAAATTATATCACATCATCTATTCCATAATGATATGGAATAAAGTCATTCAACAAGCATGGGGCCGGAAGAGTGTCCAGAGTTATGGTTTGACACAGATATACCCAACATTAATCACTTTCTAGGCGATCAATATTTTATGGTTTTACAATAAATCACATCAAAATTCAGATTGCTAGTATGATTGTTTCCATTTTAATTATCGTGAAACATTGTTTGATTACCATGCTCTGAAAAAGTCATGGTCAATGTTATGTCAAACATCAACCAAGTCAGCAACAGTCTCACAGATGCAACGTGGGTTTGTTTGGAGTCAAGAGAAACATAGCGAAAGGCATAGAGAGCGTTCTGGAAAATGTTCAGCCTTCTGGATGGTGTAAGTGTGAAGGGTGGTCGTATTTTGGTTTTTAATAAAGCGCTGAGGGAAACTTGATCAAAGATGGTCACCCTTCTTTAGCACATGCAGAAAGAAAATTGCTGGATCCGACACCCCGCATCTATGTTCTCCATATGCCTGCTCACCAAAACACTGTTCTCCACAATAGTTAGCGTCATGGATATAATAGGCATCTAATGTTTTGGACATTTTAAATTTATAAAATGTTTATACACGGACAACTTTAAAGATATTGATGCAAGTCCCCGATGCCCTCCTCACACTGCCATTTGGATCTGGTATTTGTGATCTAGAATAACCGTCATGAGAACAAATGAAAATGGACCAAATGAAAAAATTGTTTATCAATTTGTACAATTCAGATGTACACGTTTTTAAAATACAACACTTTCCTGGCGTCAGTCAGTCAGTGTGTGTCCTTTTTCCACTTACATTAGAATTCATCCGCCGAACAAAGTCTCGAATGACGATGGAGCGGTCTTCAAGTTTCAGCTGCAAGACAAAGAAAAGGGATACCGGTCAACAAAATCGTTTTTTAAAATAAAGTCCAGTCATCGTGTCTGCAGCCCCTCCAGAAGAGTACGCCCTCTGGTTTTCCATCACAGGGACAGTCTTTTTATCAAAGACTAGAAGATGCTTATTGACCGCTGGCGCATTAGAGCTCAACATCCTTGATGCAAGTGGCCCTGAGCTTGCCAAGAGGGCTCAGCGCGGTCCTCATTAAACAGTGGAGAGACCAGAGAACCCTTCAGAGCTGAACCGCTAACCTAAACCTGTGGTACACTTTCCACTGGTGCTACATGGGATTTTAATCTTGAAATAGACTAAACTGTAAATAAAGTCAAACAGCTTGTTATTATTTCAAATTAAGTGTTGCTTTCTGCATTCCATCATATGTTTTCCATTTATGTTTTGCTTAATTCTGTTTGCTAAATAACACTGCATAAGCAGCATTGCTGACTTTTACTTGCCACTGACCATGCACTTTTTGCAGTAATAATTGTGTGTAAGGTGTGTTTGCCTCCTCTACCCAGCCACTGCATGTGTATTTATCTATTTTTAACTGTTTCCATTGAAGGCGGTCCACAAGGTCTCGATGACAATTTAGTGGTACAACTAAAATCAATGCGAAGCCGTAGACACACCGAGTGTGTGGAGCTTGACCTAATCCATCCACACCTCTTTGGACCCAGTCCGGCTGATTGGGTTTACGCAATCCAATAAACCCAGTTAGATTACAATTTTGGTACAGTTAAGTATAATCGGTATAAAAATTACACTGGTATGAATTTGCCCTACGATATAAATTCAGCCAAGCAGTTTAAACGGTATATAGTAAATTGATTGGATTGGGCATATAGGATGTCTGACAGTTCCCCCAAAATAAGTAATAGTTGCGCTGCGCCACCCTGTAACATTTGAAGATGGGCTGTTACGACGCATGCGGCAGCCACAGATGTCTGTGTTCGGGAGTGCCCAGAGATGGAATATGGAAACCATTAAGATGGAGCAAGTAGAGGTCTGCAGGCCAGGTGGAAGCGCTTACTGGCACCAATTCAGGATAATGAGAAGGAGCCATTTTATATTTTTGGTTTGTTGCCGTCAGAGTATTTTCCTGTTGTCGTTTGGTTCCATATTTTGTTTTAGTTAATCAGTGACACCGTACCAGCATGACCAAGTGTAACATGTTTTCCATCTGAGAAAATCCTCAGTCGCTTTCCACATAATATTAACCAGAAAGTCAGTATTCAACAAATACAAGTACATTCAACAAATGTACGCAAACAGTGCGGGTGCTGCCAATAGAGTGTCGAAGTCACACCCCTTCTGGTAGACCCCATGGGACCTATGAGATCGTAAAATATGAATGGGTTTCAATGGAGAGAAAGTAATCATTTTCTGGTCCCAGTCTTTATATTCCCTGGATTACACATATGTTGTTTGTGGATTTAAATGATAATTTAAATCCACGCTGCTCTCGACGCGAATGATATACATCACCACCCGCACTTGGTACTCCGGTACAGACATGGAGATCCCTCTGCTCCACTTCACCGCTTTTTTCCAAGGGGAGGATAAAAGCATTGAAAGAGGTGAAAACTATTAGAAGTCGGGGCATGTGGAGGAGCGTTTTAGTTATGCCGATGGGGAGATTGTCGGTCTTGTCCACTCTTCAAACTCTTGCCATGAAAAATTATCATTTAAATCCACAAACAACATATGTATAAACAAAGCTGTAACCCTAGCCAGTAGAATTCTGGAATTCAGTAGAAACACACACACACACACACACACCTCAAATAATGTGAATATCTTCCAATGTCCATTGTTTAGACCAAGACTAATCGAAAATAATTGTCCTATTTCAGCTATTTTGTTTTACAAGTGATAGTCCAACTATCACATGGTGCGCTTCCATCTAAACCTAAATTACCTTTTTTAATAAGGCTTGTATGATTAAAGAAATGAATGAATAATAACGAAACAGGCTGACGAGTATGGAATGCCATTTGAGCCAATATTGGCTAAAATTAGGCAACAATTAATATTTATATAAATGATTCAATATCTGGAAACAAATATACATTTTAAAAAAAAGGGCCTGTTAATGGAGGTCACTTTGGGATCTTGCAACATTATATTTCTTATTCCCAACAAGAATAGTTTAAGATGTAGTATGAATCTGACCCGATTCATGCCTAGTCATTTTCACCAATAGTAATCCGAAAATCTAGGGTAACAGGCAAACCAATTTAGCAGCTATTAAGGGATGCACCAATCTGGTTATTTTTAAGCAGATAACAATCACCAATCTTTTTAATGCGTTATCGCCCGATCTGTGAAAAATATATATTAATAGGATTTTTCTTATGAAATTCATTGTGCGCCGTTGTATTGTAAGGGTCCTTAATTAGCGTTATGAGAGTTCTTGTCAATTAGTTGATCCAACTGATCCAATGTGTTCCTTTGAGAAAAGACAACGGCATGTAAACATATAGCATTACAGAGTTGAGTTTGGACTAATTAAAAGTGACCCCGCTCAGTTTTCTGACCGTTTCTATAAAATTAACTAACACTAACGGGAGAAGAAATCAATAGGATTGCCATTTATTGGAAATAGTCAGGCCAACATAAGCTCACTCGCACACTAAGGAAAACAACTAACGGATAATATCAGACTATGTATGATCATACAAAATATATCATTGGGACGTATACATTTAGTCAAAACAATTAAATATTAAACATAAATAACCAGTATGCAATGGAAGCGTATACTGTATTCACGTAACACACTGACTGTTCCTCTTGCGACACCAGTGCCTACGAAAGCCGTGCCGTCTACGGCTTCTCTCACAAGCTCAGACCAGGGTCCAGCTTCAGCAAACCGCACAGTTCAGTCTAGGTTTCAAGAAAGCCTTGCATCATCACATTGTAGGAACTACGTTGACATGCAAGTACTATGGCTGCAATCATCCTGCTTATATCTAACGCTTTTGGTTACGGAGAAGGATGTCAGTATCACATATTTATGAGGGAAATCAACATCAAACTAGACCAGTTGGATTGGAGTTTGATCAATTAACCACCTCTCAAAATGAGTTAAACGGAGCAAGACATCAACAGGGAGATAACTTGTCAATACTTAACAGGCAAAAATGGTTGGTTGGGGTTGCAATGGCTCCTTATTGCAAACAGAGGCAACAGCCCATCAGATTAGGCACCTTGTCAGTTAATTCAAGTTCAAATAGATATACAAAGTCCTCCTTTTAGCCTGCCATGAGCCAGTTTGAAACTCAACACAGCCTGTACCCTAAAATCATAATCCCAATGCATAATCACTGTCATTACTCATTTAAAATCCTTGCCACGATAAGGGGTTCTATTTTCAGAGGTTTATCAATATATCCCTGTTTTAACAGCTTCAGGAACACCCAGACTCAAAGAAGACCAGTCCGGTTGCCTCTCTTTAATGGCAAAACGGGGCTGGGTAGCAAGAGGCTGTCAAATGTGCTTTCTTCTCCCTCTCTCATTTGAGAGAGGCTTTTCTTGTACTCTGCTCAGGCACCAGCGGGGGAGGTGATGAACCGGGGTCTTTACGGGAATGGATGCAGCAGGACCAAGCTAATGGATGGAGAAACCCCACCCTTCTGCCGATCAACCCCCACTGTCTGGAATGGATTCTTCCAATCACCCATACATCACCAGCAGACAGCCATGACTAATAAAGATGCAATGGCTCGGAAGGTGGGGCAGAGGGTCAAGGAAGTGGGAATGCATTTACACAGAGGAATTCCGGTGAGCATTAAATAAATCTAACAATAAATAACTACAGTACAGCTAAGGTTAGCCTTGTCTAGCTCTACCAGCTTAGTCACCAGCTCCTTAATCCCGCGGCCGATGGACAGTCTAAAGTTGATCGCACATGTTGAATTAATGTCTAGCTAACTAGCTAGCTTTCAAAATGTAAAATAAAGCCTGTTATAAATAAATATTGGTATTTCATTCATTACAATTTACAGAATGTTGCCTGCTGATGAAGAGACATGGGAGCGAGAGTAGGAGAATGTCACACTGGAGCTATGCCATCCTTATATACTATCACAAATAACGAAAATGTACAACATTAGACGTTTCGGAAGATTAAACCCTTGGAAATATAGTTTCCCAACAGCACTAATAAAGAGCCATCCCCTTGCTGATGCTCTGAAGCAATTATTCCAGCCAAATGGAGTGGGTGGTGTCAACAAAGAAAATACTTGTCATAAAGCGTGGCAGCTTCCATCACTGGGAGAGGGTGGCAGCCTAGTTTGTGTTTCAGTTTACTTTAAATCTGACACAAAACTCATGCTCTTTGAAAGCGACCGTTTAGAAATAATTAGGTTGTCCCTGAATTCAGTGCAGAATTATACTTATGGTAGTGAGGGCAGAGTATGGACTCAGAAATGCATCAAGATGTAATGGTATACATGTGGGAAACGATTTTGCAGTAAGGAGCAACTGAATGAATCTCCTTTCAACACGATGTTGTACATATAAATTCCAATCCCCCCCCCACCCCCCCAAAGTTATCTGCTTGAAACTGTAATCTACCATAAACAAACTCACAATATACTCATGAAGTGAGCAGAAAGTGTTGTTTTTTTTATACACATGCTTGAAACTTGTCTTTAATGACTCCCAGATTTACAATACTTTTTTATTATTGTCTCACATTGACCTCAGCACAGCACCGGTTGGTGTCAAATGTATTCAGAATTTACTTCCCCTAGAGGATCACTGCTATTTACATTAGAACAGAGTAGCTGAAGGACACAGTGTCCGTTTTAAGACCAAGCAAGAAAAGGGCTTCCTAGTCAGAGTGGATAGCATTGACAATCATTCACATTTGTTGCAGAAAAGGCTCTGCCATTACAAAGGTTAAGTATCCTGATGTACAATTTTCAAAATAGCATTGTGAAAAACTATTCCATAATATTAAGAAAGGTTTAAAAATATTACTGACTGGTTAAGTGGTTCAATGTTATGAACGACATTTTGGGATTTGAACTAAATAATAAAAAATAAAACTGATTTCATAGAGAAATCTATTTGACCCATTTTTTGATGGCTTATCGTATATCGACAGGCCAATGGCATATTTAAAAAGCCACTATAAGTGCAAATTTGATGACACAAATACACCGTCAAGCCTTTAGGGGCTTGCCACTTCACTACTTGTATTGACACAGAACAAAAGGTTTTCTGGCATGTTGACCTGTGTGTCATTGTCAGACGTCAGCTTCATTTAACCTTTGTTCTTATCCATAAACAACATATCTGGCCAGAACATATTTTGCCCGATTGACAATGCCGGCTGGAAACAGCTCTTGAAATTAGTTTCTAGTCCAATCTATGCGTATGATAAATAAAAGGATTTTGTTCTCTAGGATCATATATTCAGTCCCTAGAGATTCATTTTTCCCAGCAAAGCACAATTTATGTTTCTGTACTGTTGACTGGTTTTTGAAATAACATCACCAGCTTACAGGCAGTTTTATGATAGCTACCTGCTGAAGATAAGAGATTAGAGCATGATTCTAGTGTACTGAACCTCCTAGAAATAAATCTTAAATGTGATCATCATACGTACTGACAGTAAATACATTGGCCTGGATGTCTTGATTAGATGTCTGGACAACTAAGAACAGTTGGCACCATTTTGGATTTAGATATAAAAAAGGTATTAAAGCATCAGGCAATATGGATGAAATGTTTTATTTAGCCTGACAATGGTTTGCTGCAGTTATTGCCCCACCTGTTTAGTTTGGGTGCGTCTAGTTTACACTGTCCTGAAGACGCATCACTACACGAGTTCAGCTTGAATAATTGGCAATTCCCTAACCTCAAATAAACATCTCGACCATGCGCCAAAGGCCAAGTCACACCCAGTTGAGATTTGAATTGTTAAGATTATAATCAAATATGGAGTGCTTAAAACAGGACAACAGATTGTACGCAAATCTAGGATAGCCTCGAATGCCTGTTATCCTTTATGGCATTTTGTGTGAATTTACAGCTGGGATGATGAGATATGGAGGGGGGCAGGTGGAGGAGTTAGCCAATGTAGCTCGCTTGCACCAGCCGATAAGAGGTGTACTGTAGCAGAAAGCTAAGCAGCTAGCTAGCACACATGTCTGCCTTGTTCCGTAAGTCAACTAGCACATTTGGCTTATTGAGTAAATTAGTTGAATATATTCCAATAAGGGGCAACAGTCATCTCTGAGACATGAGCCAGCTGACAACACCCAAACACAATCCCCTCGTAACCCACAAGGTGATTCATTGGAGTGTAAACAGTTAGCACCACAGCTAGATACCTTTGTCTCCCGGATGTCTTGCTTTCCTCCGTCGGGGTACCACTCCACTCGCACGAATCCCCGTCCGAGAGGCCGACTCCTGGCGTCCGCGGCGCTCTCGGTGTCCGAGCTACACGGGACACGTCCGCCCCCGCCGCCACCCCCACCACCACCTTTCCCTCCGCCGTCGTCGTCGATGTCCGAATCTGAAATCAACTCCTCTTCTCCGTGAATCATCCGCACTAGGCCCAGCCGAACCGAGCCGCGGTGCCGCCCCGAGACCAGATCGTGGGAGAAGAGCAGCCGCTGCGAACCGTCCGCGGTGGGAGAGAGCGCCATGGACGCTGCTTCTGAGCCCGGACTCGCTGCGGGAGAGAGGGTCGGGGAGGCTGCTTCTTCGTCCGTTACCTCGGCATCTGATGCTGTGGGGTCCGCCATCACTGTGTTTTCAAGGAATGATGCAGCTGGAGCTCCAGAGGGGTGGATGATGGGACTGAAAAAAGAGAAACTTGTAACCGGGGAAGTGCACGTGTTTGCGTCGCAACGTAACTAGCGCAGTGCATCACTTGCCACAATTGAATTCCAGGTGGCTGGTGAACTCGCCGCTTGGTGTCAGTGTTTATGTGGCGCATATATATATAGCATACTTTGAACGCATTAATTTCCTATTTTAAACTATCGGATGAAAGTAAGGCAACTCAAAATGTATTCGAGTTACTTTAAAGGCATCTAAATATTGGGTAGTATAGAACAGAATATTAATGGAGGAGCCTATATATGGGTTATTCAGCAATAAGAGACTATCAAATGTATTTATCAATGTATCCATGTCTGGAAATAAGAGTAGGGCAAAGCTCACGAAATAGAATAGTTATCCGAAAAAAAACTATTTCAGTGATCTAAGTATAGCATAAGTAGTATAAAGTGGGTAGGTATTTTTGTCGTCCAAAAATCGATGTCGGCTGCATTTCGACCACCTTGCCTGGCTGTAAACATGACCCAGTAGGAAGAAAAGAAAATACTGGGACAGAAAAAAACTAGCCATAATAATACGAATTCGTCAAAGAAATAAAGAACTCAAGGTAGAGTTCCGGAGAATTTCGAAGTAGAGTACATAAACAAGAAACATAAACAGAAAACTAAGTTGCTTAGGAAAGGAAATTTACTAAGCAAAAAAACAGCTGTTCGAAAAAGAATGCAAAGAAAATAAAATAAATGATAAAAAGAGGACACAGGTGGGATGGACTCTGCCCTCGTGTCTTGGAGATAATGATAATGCAGCTTTACAAATTTGAGGTTTGAATAATGTTTTTCATGAAATTTCCAGGAAAATATCGGAATTGTTCCAAGATTTCCGGTTAATCCCGATGGCTGCTTTTTCACCATTTAAAACACCTCCAGATTATCTAAAACATGTTAATCCTTTTTTAACAGCTCTTCAGGTAGTACAGAAATACACGAAGAAGTACATGAAGCAAATGGCTACTGTTGATCTCACCTTCTGAAAAAACGAATATAATCGCTGTATGGGGAGAACCGGGTCGATTGAAACACTTTTCAGTTAAACGTCTTTTTCAAAGATGACGTTACGTACACAAATAATTTCATCATGTGATCAACAACTCATGTGTATTCTCTTAGTTACAAGTGTTATTTAATACACATGTTGGATGACCGCGGTGTTTCTTTTTTTTTTTTTTAACTTTGAACATAAATTGAAATTTGCTTCAAACGCCCCGCCTAGTCGGGACATTTGAAACACATGCGAGACGAATGAAACAGCATATTTTAAACAAACTATTGACCTTACTCTTGTTTTTATGCAACATACTAGTGTACTCATCATTGCTAAAAAAATTCATATAATTTCTCATAATCTAAATAGGTCAAAAAATATTTTTGTCCTGTTCGTAATTGTTAAGATGCACATTTCGATTAAAACTCACCTTTCTTCTTTTATACCTGTTGGACGACTACATTTTCATTTAATTTACTTATTTCCCTGTCCTAATTCATGTTTAAGGATACACAGTTGAACATCCTGTTATTTATTTTAAACAAAATGGTGACGTGCGGGACGTTTGAAACAAGTGTTTTAATCGTCCCGACAGCGACTACTGGCACTTAAACCTTTTTTGCCTCTTAATTTCAAAACTCTGAAATTGCACACTTCAGGACAAGTTTAAGTGCTAATTCATCTGTTGTATTGTCATATTATTGTGGCATGAAACAAAAAACACAACTGTTTATTACAAAAAAAAAAACTACCGCACGAAAGATTTCTTACCGCACTCAAAAACAGGTTTGCGCCTTCGCGGGGATAACATTTGAATGGTATGACGTCATTACACAATATTTCCCGGGGTGGGTCAGTCTTGCGTGCTGAACGTAGTGACAAAATTTGACGTGAAAGACTTGCGTGGTTTTCGAGGAAATCGCGAGTAGGGTCTATCTGCGTCCTGCAAGACGGTGGCGTAACTTGTAGGAGGAGGCGTGTCTTGTACTTTTCTATATCGCGGTCCACGCGAGATCTTCCTCTTTTCGCGGTAAAAAAATCTTGTAAATCTGTGAATTATTTTCTTAAATCCATATGACTCAGGGATGTCAGTTTCAGTAAGCCAGTAAGGCTATGATTAAGCTAATCAAGAGTATATTTTAAATGAGCGGGTTGGGTGCATTATCTTTATATAAGGCCTAATATTTGAGGTCCGAGCTGCGGTCAATAACGTACCCGCACACCACTGCTACATACTGATCACTTCCGCGATTTAGAAAAGTACTAGACACGCGTCCTACTTCCGTGATTAAGAAAAGTACAAGACACGCCTCCTACTACAAGTTACGCCTACTACAAGTCACGCCTCCGTCTTGCAGGACGCAGACGGATACTATTGGAAATCGCCGTGTTTCAATCGTCCCATGTTTCAATCAACCAGGCTCTCCCTATATAAAATAGAGGTCCTTAGTGGTACATTTGAAAATGTACGACTACCATATTAGCAAATGTATTTTCGTAGTACTTCTCTTAAATGTCCATTGTGGACAATCACATTTTTGCCTCAAGTCTTAAACTGACAAAATGTTGAGGAAATAAAATAAATATCTACATCCGATTATTTATTTTTTTAATACTGCTGAAACATTTTCCTTCTGTACACCTTTTACACAAATATGTTTGCCTATAAAATAGATTTTGAACAGCTTTCTTTTATTTATTTTGTTTTACAGTATTTCATTTAAAAGAGAAACTCATAATATAACGGTGCCCTGGACATTGGTGCATAAAAAAATTGCATGAAAAAGAGGAAAAGACATTGGTCAAGACTTCCACTTTGTAGAAAGGCACTGGGCTGTGAAAGTCTTTTTTTTCCCAACAAAATGTCTGATTACCAATTGATTTTTGAATCCATTCTTAAAATTACATGACACAACTTATCCAAACAGTCTTCATCTTTTGTTTATCCCTCTTCAGATGTCATTGCTGACTATAACCAAATAAGTTATTATTTCCTGTTGGCTTTCCAAGTTTTAAAGAATATTACCTCCAAAAGTTACAGGAAATGTAAATAATAAATAATCCCTTTTAGTTAATGCATAATTTGGCCAACAGACATGGGAGAAAGAAGGGTAAAGGCATATAGAGTAGAAGTGTAACTAGTTTTTTTTTTCTTTGCCTCAGCAAACAGAGCTAAAGATTCAAAGTAAAAGTATGTTACAAGTAGAGAAGGCTCAGGAAAAACCCATTGCACCCTTCATCTAACCAGGCACATTGATAATAGTTACCCCCGAATAAAAGTAGAGATCTTTTGTGGTATTCCTGAAAAAACACTTTGGTGAAATAATCTGAATACATGACTAAATTGTGGTTTAGACAAGAATGTAAGAATGACATTTTAACAAACAAAATGCCAGTAGTGGTGCTGTAAACGCTAGCGTACAGACAAGTGAAACACAATGAATGAGATTTAAAAGATGGAACCGGTAAAGCAAGAACATGCACAAGAACAGTGGGTTAAACTGCTCAGATGCCTCAAAACATATGGATGTGATCTGTGAAGAGATGGCTGCAATCCTTCTCTTTGTAAAAGGTAATTGTTATTGTAAGGCAGCAAGTGGTTTTGATAGAATTCCTGCAGAGGTTGCTACTACTTATAACTTATCACCAAGGTTTAGTGCACTTTTGAAATTGGTTATGTATCAATAAATTAAATTCTGCAGATAATGAGACGTTATACAGTTTCAAAGATGGCAAGTTGTAGAAAAACGCAGACCGCATAATTTGTAATCTGTACATCCTATGTAGATTTTGAGGCATTTTTTTATCGGAACTTCTTGACTTTCCAAACATTTCAAATGAGAATACATTTCAATATCAACATTGCATTGAGCTTCTTCCAAGGGATTTGATTTGATTCTTGATGCAACCAATTACAAATGCTTAACGCATCGCATCTACTGAAATAATGCCAAAAATCCAGTGGTACGGACCCTTACTCATAAAGTAAATAGCAAAAATAACAAAAATATAGCCATGTCTTCTTACTTAACATCTCTCGTGTTCTTCAAACTTCCAGCAAACCTCTGATGATAGCATTAGCTTTGATGACCAGTTTGTGAATATATATGGAAAAGCAGGTTGGGGTTGACGCAAGTTGAGGTTTTACAAGGGTGGAGAGAGGGCTGAGAATTGAGGTCTGGGAAGACAGACACCATGGCATGATTCAATTATCCCCCATCCATGTACCGTATCCATGTTTTCTGAAGGTCCGAAGGCGATGCACAAATACAGCTGAAATGCTCATCCACACTCGAGCACCATCCACTTGGGAATCATTTGCCCTATCAGGATTTAAGCGCTAGCTTTCCACCAGTACTTGAGGACCATCTCCCGGCCGGACGTGCCTCTAGGTCACCACGTGCTCTATATCGTGGTCTATGTCATACTTCTCACAGAACGTGTTGGTGAAGGGCAGGCACGTGAGGTGCTCCAGCCAGTGCCAGTTAATGGGGTAGATATAGAACCAGACAATGAGCGACGAGAAGAGGCCTAAGTAGACCACCAGCGACAGAGCGATCAAAATACGCTTTCGGTACTTGTCGAATGTGCCAAAGGTTACGTAGGGAAGGAAGGCGAAGGACAGAAGGAGTCCGCTGATGAAGCCGAAGATGTGGGCGATGTTGTCGATCCACGGCAGCAGGCCACAGAAGAAGAGGAACAAGACGATGCCTAGCAGCTTGAGGAAGGCCTTCCACGGCTTCTCCAGCATCTGCCAGCCCTGGAAAAGCTCAACAAAGAGGCAAGCCAGGAGGCCAAACTGAGACCCTGCCGGACCCACCTTGAGGAACAGAGGGAGAATTGAGACTTTTGTTATCAATCAGACCTTGAACTGATATTACTTTATAAATGATTAGCTTCATCATCTACATGTAAAATATAGAGTATAGAGCTTTTTCATTTTTCATGAAATTCAATATACAGCACATTGATGTGTGTAATACAGGTCTACAAATCAATCACTCAGCCCCACCATTCACCCACAAAAACGTTCAGCATTAGGGCCGCTGCAGCTACGTAACCTTGAAATCATGTTCAGGTTCACTACAAGTGAGTCTCATGTTCCACTCTCAGTGAGCAATCTTCCACATGGGGTTCATTCAAAGACATGTTTTTATATGGAGGTGTAAACATTAATATTTTTCT
Organism: Pollachius pollachius; assembly: GCF_949987615.1. Taxonomy (NCBI): domain Eukaryota; kingdom Metazoa; phylum Chordata; class Actinopteri; order Gadiformes; family Gadidae; genus Pollachius; species Pollachius pollachius. Next base: position 31,505,476 of record NC_136935.1, read on the forward strand.
CATTAATTTCCTTGTAAAGAAAGCACTTATTGTTTCAAGGATGCCTGCCAAAACGTGGGGCTTACGGGGGGTTTTTTAAAGCCTTCCCTTGACGAAATGTCCTTGAACCAGGAACACTTGTCGCATGGGGATGTCTAACGTTAGCCTTGCTTCAGATACTTAAGGTGTGAAATTAGCACAATGTCGAGCCTATTGGAGGCACTAGGCGTGCGGCAGAGGGCCAAGCTGGCGGTACATTGGGTCACGGCACAAGGACAATGATAACAGGGGTTGAGTCTGACTGAAAAGACGGGGCTCTGTGGCTCCCACACACCTATCTCACTCCCACTGTTTCAGACTCTTTTTGTGTAATTCAAGTTTTACTAAAAGTTTGTTTCCATCTCAACAACATATGTTGTATACACACAACCTTCTGTATGGTCATTCAAATCCAACCCCCGTCCTCCACCCACTTCAGGCCGCCTACAGAGGCAACAGGTCTGTAGACGACACAGTCAACATAGGACTCCACTTCATTCTCAAGTCCCTAGACACCTCCGCGATTACCCCGTTTGGGGGCCTTTAGCTCCACATTCAACACCATCGCCCCAACTCTCATCCAGGACAAACTTCCAAGCGGAGCCCTCCCCTTATCACGCATGAATCCTCAGTAAAACGTGTGGAGGCATTCAGATTCCTGGGGATAATAACCTGACCGGGCTTAAGGTGGGTGGGGAACATCAGCTCCACCATCCACGCCCAGCAGAGCATGTTCTACACGACCATCATTGATTCCATTCTTAGCTCATCTATCACTGTCTGGTTCGCTTACTCCACTGCCAAGCACAAAGGCAGACTACAGTGGATAGCTCGGTCAGCCAAAAAAGTATTCGGCTCTAACCTGCACTCTCTCCTAGACCTTGACCCCTCCAGGATCAGGAGTGGAGCAGGGATGTGCTTCCCGTCACAACCTCTTTCAAGAACTTCCATCCACAAAAGCTACCGGTCACCAGTCAACCTTGCGACACACGGTGTCGCAAGGTTTGGCTCTCTAACTGTTTCTTCCCCATAGCAGTAGGGCTTCCAAACAAGCCCCCACTTCCTCCCAGTGACTCCGGGACTTCCAATCTGCACAACTCCATGCTCTCACTACGCATGTCAGCCAACAAGGATGGCAGCTGCTCAATGTTATTTCCTGTCAATTGTTTGACACATGTAATGATGTGCAAGGACACTTATTTCCTTAAGTGTCCTCCTTCTTGTGCAAGGAGCACCCCTCACACATTGACACAAGATCATTTATGTCAAATTCTTTGATAAACAACGTAAAATTAGTAGCGCACTCCTTCTGGAAAACAATAAGCTGAGCAGAGATGGGACACGCAACCCAGGAAGGGGCACAGGCTACAAAAATTAACCAAGACAATGGCTTCCACCTTGTTGCCAATTCAAATAGGACTATTTAGAATGATTAATGAAAGATCTGTCTATTTACATGACTTTGTCATTTAAGGCTTATCTTAACTGGTTAAACAGTCAAAGATCTGTTATCACATGTTTGAGACACAAACTGAAAATATTTGAATATGGAATTAATGTGGAACACATCTAGAAAAACAAAACCTTTTTCTACGTTGATGGGAAAAGCCAGTGATGTCACCAGTTATGGCCCAATGTGCTCATCCCTCCAAAGAGGCCTTTTTTGTTATTCTTTTTTAAAGTGAAAAACAAGCCCATTCTCAGAAGATTTAGTGCTGGCATCTGAAGAACTCTGAAGTATTAAATTTCGTGTTCGCGTAGAAGAAGTTGAACCCTACATAGCTTTGATACTACCCTGGGCGCAGCAGACAGCTCAGATCTTTCACCTTGAGGCTGCGCTTAAAGATCACACAATTTAAACTGACGCTGACCTCTCAAAGCACATCAATCGGATTATGACTTTACTTCAACATTGAGACTTTACAGTGTAGCAGAACAGCCTTTTCCATTTCTAAACATAAATATATGTTTCCATGGTGGAGTTCAAAGTGCTGAACTGTTGTCTGTAGGCTGGCTATATATATAATGGCCAAACTATTGTCCAGAGAACGTAAATTGGATGCTCATCATGCGTTGACCGCAATAGAGACCAGCCCAGCACTGCAGAGATCTGTGCATGAGTCGCTGTGTGTGCTTTGAAAACTTCTCATGTGTGCGTGCTGTACCTCCGCTCTGTAGGGCAGGAACAGTGCGGAGGCCAGATTTCCAGTGATTCCACTGAATATGTAGATGATGGAGATTCTGACCCAGCCAGCCAGCTTCTCCACGTCCCTCAGGATGGTCATCTGGAAAACCACAGACACCAGACAGTGCAACAGCCTACGCAAACACAAGCACGCATCCGCACACACAAAAGAGGACATTAGCAATGAGATAGCACAACCTTTACACAGTTCTTCTCTCATAACCTCTGCAAGACCTAAAGCCAATAGAGACCCAAACCAACACATGGTGACCTTATGGTGGGCCTTCACCTCTTCCCGTATTAAAACCGAGCACCCGGCTCATGTGAAAGCAAGCCTTAAGTAAAAGGTATTTTCCCATGTTTTAAAGCTAGTATTATTATATAATTAATTAAAAGATAATTAAAGACGCGGCAAGCTATTGCGGTAATCATCGAGGTGCTTATCAAATTTCATCTCTTGCACTAATAGGATTAAAAAGTTTTCATAGTTTTCTTCTTCTGGCTCATTTGTGGCAGACAAGTCTAAGTTACAAAACTGAATCGTGAGGAGTAACATCATTGATATGAAGTTTAAACTTAAAATATATTTATGCAATTTAAAACACACGCACGGGGATAAGAAAAAGGTCAGCACATAGCACAACTGTAAGACCCCCTGTTCTGGCAGAAAATCATGATGGCACTCAAAAAAGTACTTGTCAAACAGTGCCACACAGAAAAGATGTATGTAGGATTGCACAAGCCAAAGCTGTATTGCATACTGACAATGAGAAGCTATTGTATTAACCCATAATAGTCATAACATAGAAGTGTGTGTGTGTATGTGTGTGTGTGTGTGTGTGTGTGTGTGTGTGTGTGTGTGTTATTTTCGGTTGTATACCCAGCGTGGAGGAAGAGGGAGAGCCAGAGGCGATAGAACTGGTCCGGCACGTCGGGGTTGAGGAAGGGAAGCAGGCCACACACATCATCCAGACAGTCAACCTGCACACACACACGACCTTCATCAGACCTCTGGCTGAATAGTTCAACCAATAATTCCCATTTACAGTTACAGTATTCACTTTGTGAAAAAAATTACCTGAGGAATTTTTGCCAATGACAATAGACGTTTTTACACTGCCAAATATGCCCGTATTATGCACGCCTTTTTCCCAGCATGGTCCGGGCGTTTACACTGCCCGAGGTAATATGCTTGAAAACAAAGAATATGTTGGGGTTTTTTTACTTGTGAAGGCTACAAACTTAATTGAGTTTGTAGCCTACACTCAGAAGTGAACTCATTCTTGAATGCGGGTGAACCAAGAAAGCCGGCGCTGCGACGAACGGGGGATTTTACCCCGTCGGTTTCACACAGATAAGACAGTGAAATTGCTGGGCGTGCCAGGCCGCAACTGAACCGGCTTGGCAGTGAAATGCCAACCCACACACAGACCTGGGAGCAGAGGGTGGCCTCTTCATGGAAGTAGCCGTGCATGAAGCTGCAGTACTCCCGGGTGGTGATCTCACACCTACAGGTAAAAGCAGGACATTATAGGCAATCAACACAAACACTTTATATTTTGGGAATTTTGCTGATGTTTTTATCCAGAGCGACTTAGAACCATTTCATTCACACACCGACGGCGGTGTCAACCACCCAGGGTGACAGCCAGCTCGTCAGGAGCAGTTAGGGTGAAGCGTCAGGAGGAGCCAGGGATCGAACTAGCGACCTTCCGGTTACCAGTCAACCCACTCCACCTCCTGAGCTACTGCCGACCCCACACACACACACACACACACACACACACACACACACACACACACACACACACACACACACACACACACACACACACACACACACACACACACACACACACACACACACACACACACACACCCACCCGCCCTTGGTTCCTATGCAGCACGGCCGTCCCTTTATGTTACAGTCCATGTGCCTGTAGCCTGTTTGGCTCCACTTCTGAGGGAAGGTGCACACCTGGAACAGGGGAAAAGTACGCTGGTCAGCCTGGAACCACCACATGCTGGGCGGACGATCGGGATAACTAAACGCCGCTCACAATATCAATACTCGGCTTATACGTCTCTTATGCGCGTCTGTGTGTTCTCGTGCATTTATTAAAAATTATCAAAGCTTTTGTCACCGGCCACTTAGTGATGTCGTCAGGCCAGATGTGCGGCTCTGCAGAGGCGGGCTCCTCACATACTCTGTACACAGAAAAACAAAACCAAAAACAATGATATAATGGTCAGACACCTCCGCACAGAGCTTCTACAAATTCCCATTAGCAGATCCATCCTGCATAGGACATTTCAAACATCTGGTTCGATGCCTCAGTCAGAGCTGCTAACATAAACATTTAGAGATTTTAACAGGATGCAGTGGACTGGCAGGTTCCAGCTGAAGCAGTGGTTCTGGTTGAGGTACCTGGGGTCCTGATGACACACAGATCCTGATGAGCGGATGGTGTCCACACTCTGATTCTTCCATTTCACAAAGGTGGCTAGTGTCTCCTACACACACACACACACACACACACACACACACACACACACACACACACACACACACACACCATTAGTACAAGCGGACAGCAATAACTTTTGTATGTAGATCTATTTGAGTGAAACGTTTGGATGAATCTCTGAAACAAAAAGGCATCCGTATATGATGTTACATCAATATTGAGAGGCCCAATGAAACCAGGCACTCAAGGTGCTTATTCAAATCCCATTGGTCTTTCAGCAGTAGGGATTTCCCTTCTGCTGTAGCATTAATAGGCCGTAGTATTTGTGACCAGCCTTTTCATATGTATTATGCATAAACAACAGAAATACCTGTACGATCGTATTATTGTCCGTCAGGGCACTATTCAAGACATCAATAAAATTACAATGAAATTACACCCCTCTACCATCAAATAGACAATCCCCAAATCTACGATCCCCAATATGGTTTTCCCTTAGGAAAAAGCATAGGAGACCAACCGCAAGTCTTTATAACATTCGGCCTGGTTAACACCATCGAGAAGCTTACCAGCTCATATGAATAAATATTTATTGGACTGCTAAGTGTTGCCAGGTAGCCCACATTTCTATGGAGGCAGGAGGAAAGTAGACCTGTATGCACACGGGGGACGAACGTGCGAACTCAACACAAAACAGATTATTGAACCCAGTACCATCCTTCTGGGAAGCAGCGCTAACCACCGAGCCTTCAGCCTCAAGTCTCCCAGACTGCCCTATGGGACAGTCCCGCCAGACGGTCCCGTCAGTCGGTCCCGTCAGACTTTCGAATCAGACGGTCCAATTAGACGGTCCAATCAGACGGTCCCATCAGACGGTCCAAACAGACGGTCCAAACAGACGGTCCCAACAGACGGTCCCAACAGACGGTCCCATCATACAGTCCCATCAAACAGACGGTCCCAACAGACGGTCCCAACAGACGGTCCCAACAGACGGTCCCATCAGACGGTCCCATCAGACGGTCCAATCAGACGCCCAAACAGACGATCCAAACAGACGGTCCAAACAGACGGTCCCATCAGACGGTCCTATCAGACGGTTCTATCAGACGGTTCTATCAAACGGTCCAATCAGACAATCCCATCAGACGATGTCCTATCAGATGGTCCCATCAGACGATGTCCTATCAGACGGTCCTATCAGACGGTCCCATTAGACTCACCGAGCAGGCGCCGCGGCCCGTCTGCACACAGCCAGAGTTGTCGTTCTGCACGCAGCAGCCAGACTTCCTCTCCAGGTCCTTGGCCCTCTGGATCAGCGCCACGATCTGCTTGTCCTGGCGGATACACGGTGCGAACTTGGCCCCCAGGTGGATCAGGTCATCCTGTAATGCAGCAAAAAAAACAGCTGGTTATGGAATGGAAAACTGGGAAACTTTTCCTGGATGATAAATGGATACCATACACGATGCAAATGTGCAGCTTTGTCCATTAAGAATTGTGTCCATTAAGAATGGGGAGAAAAATAGATGGATTCAAGCCTCAGCCTCGCACAGCCTATGAAGGCCAACTCCCTCTGTCCTTTCCCCAACATGTCATAGGTTTGTGTCTTTGTGCATTTAAAATGTCTATGAATTTAGTTTACCACTATGAATGCATTTTAAGGACTGTGGGACATGTACAGTGTCCATGATGAAGACACCTGAATGTGATTGGTAAAACTCATTTATTCACAGGCTAGAGCCGTCAAAAATCAACATTGATGTGATCAAAAGGAATGTTGTGTTTTTGCAGAATACTGAAATGCGTCATGTGTACAGTTTCATTGAGCTCCATTTTTTTGTATTTAGATTACATGGGAAAGAGATTGCAACAAACAATTGCGTTCAATGTAACAGGGCCTTAACACTTTAAACAGCGTTAAAAGGGCTGACTGTAAGTTGTAAAAGATGCAAAATCGCAGAATAGCTCTAAACGCAACGCTGTCCAAAATATTTACAGCTCATATCGCTCTTGCGATTTTGCTTTTCAATTCAAAGGAGCCGCACTTTTTGCGTGCACACTCGTAGTTGAGGCAAGTGCTGCTGCTGATGCCGAGCCACAAAAACACAAGATAGTCGTAAGTTTGGTCAATAGAAAAAGAGTAATAAGCATAAATACATGAAACACTCAATAACTAATTAATTGAGCAATTGTTTGGCTAGATTATAGCTGAGTTGATCACCATCGTCCGTGCGTGCATAGTATTGTTTATTATGGAAAAGATCCGCTCAACAGGAGCATTTGTACCAGGCAGACACACGGCAAACTGACAATTTAGAAATAGATTTTTGTGCGGTATCTCCCTGCTTCTGAAGTGCGCGCACATCTCCACCCACCACTCGTCCGATGGTTTCCATCAGCATTCCACTGTGCGACCATCCCTGTTTATTAATGCGGACTGCGTATGCCCTCATACATTGTTGAAATCATATGCTGGATGCTTTATTCTTTCTATGTGTTTTTTAGTTAATGATCGGGCTATAATAAGACCACGTTGGCTATGCAATCGCGGACAAATACGATGCCCTGCAATAGCCGCAATTATTCTCTCACGCACCATGATGAAGGAACAAATGTGTGGTAGGAACTAGGAACTGAAGTACTTCTCGCATATGTTTGCTGGGACCCACGCCGGCGAGAGACATCTACATTTCGATTGGCTGGCGGTCATTTACAGCCGAAACACTACTAGCTCCTTTGCATAGAGTTGAGCTGTTTTCAACTCTCATTTACAGCTTTACAGCTTTAAAGCTATCACTCAAGCGTTTCATCGCTCCTATCGCTTTATCGCTCATGTCTAATAGATAGGGAATGGGCGTTTATCGCTCAAAACGCTTTACAGCTTTTGGTGTGAACGCACAGTGAGAGTTAGTAAGTGAGAACACAGATTCAGGGCTCACATAATAAAAACATTTCTGCAGCCAAAGAATTGAAACCCATTATCCGCTTGCAAAGATACACACATTTTAACTAAACCTCAAACAATGAATTCCCACTGTCTACATGTATTCTTCAGTAAGAAAAAACTATTTTTAATCAGAAGGATGAACAAACACAGACAGAGAATGGGATTGTTTTTTGTTGTAGGTTCAGAAGCAATATAGAACCACTATGTGTATGAAATAAAAATGTGCTAAACATAACACTCACAGAACCAGGTCCGATCCAGAAGTTCTCCTGTTGGACATACTTCACACTCTCGTAGATGCCCTTGTTCTTGAGCACCTGCAGGGGGCGACAAACACCATTCGAATTAAAAACAGTATGCACACTGGCTCACTTTATCATCACTTCTACACTCTTTTTATAACTTTAGAATTTCCTAACCATCCCTGGAAGCAGGGATGTATGCCACTTTTCATTCCTTCTCAAGGTTTCTTCCTTGTTAATTGAGGTTGTTTTTTCTTGCCCTTTGGAGGTATTGACTTAAGGGATGTCATAAATATATGTCCTGCATTCCCTTTGAGACTCACTTAATAAAAGGAGTATACAAATAAAATGTACTTGACTTTATTGACTTTATTGGCTTTACTCCTTAGCAGAGAGCCAGAGTGGTTCTGGTATGTAAGTGGATCTTAATAGAATTAAGACTGCTGATAACTAAGTTAGATGGAAGGCATGCATACAGAGAGACAGAGACAGAGAGACAAAGACAGAGAGAGTAAAGATATTGAGAAATATAAAGAGAGAGAGAGCTACATAGAGAGGGAGCAAATAAGAGAGAGTGAGAGCGAGCTAACATCGAAACCCTCGACCAGAACTCTAATAGAAACTCACCAGGTCAGTAGTCGAGTGCTGTGCAAAGCCGATGGGGGCAAAGCCGTATGTACAGCAGGCCAGCAGTGTGATCACTACATGGACAAACGTGATCCAGTAGGTGAAGTAAGGCCTGGGGGGTCCAAGCATCACAGGGTTATGCTTGATTTCATCAATCTGGAGTTAATTAACTGTTAGTGCATGTCCAGAGGATTTAAGATTCACATTTGTCTCCCAAAATTAAAGATATGAAAAAAGGTCAAAGGTGGGAGATCAAATGTGTGCATGTTCGCGCGTTGGAGCGTGTTATTGTGCTGGCTAGCATATGGAAGTGGAGGCGTGTGTTTTGTGCATGCGTCACTGGGCTAGGCTGTCATTTGGACGTGCATGCATGTATTATTGGGCTGGCTGGCATGTGGAAGTGGAGGCATGCCTCATTGGGCTGGGTAGCATGTGGAAGGTGAAGCATGTGTTATTGTGCTGTCTAGCATGTGGAGGCATGTGTCATTGTGCTGGGTAGCATGTGGACTGTGGCATCCCGGCCCCCACCGGGAGGGTCCGGGGGCTTGTGGTGGAGGGCGTGTACCGCCGCCATCCACCAGCCGGCGGCAGAGAGCAACACACCCCTCACCCCCATCAGCCGGATGAGGGACACCTGGCCGGAGGGAGGACACGTGGGGGCAGACCTCTAAAAAGGGAGCGGAGGACTGACTCGAGGAGAGCAGGGATAAGAACGACACGGAGGCGCTCACGGAGGCCCCAGAGACTACGAGGCTCGCGGAGACCCTAGCTCGCTATTACCGTTCTTGTTTTGTTGAACTGCTTTGAATAAACGCCGACCACGGCTTTCACCCTTGCTTTCCGCGCTATTCTTACCGGGCACCTGACACTTGGGGAAACGGGCTGCCACATGACGTGCATGCAGTGTGTCCCTCTGACCTGTGGCTGTGGAAGTCGTCCAGCTGCTTCTGCACGTTGCTGCTGATGCTGCGGCGGTAGTTGCGGTTCAGCCACTTGCCGACCACGCCCATGCCGAACTGCCGCTTCTGCTTGTCAAAGGCAAAGTGTTTGACCTGGGAGGCGATGCGCCGCCCGCGCCGCGGATGGCTTTTATCAGTCACCGGAGTCCGGGGTGTCCGGGGCGTCCGGGATATCTTCGATATGTCCTTGCTGGGCAGGAAGGTGGGAGAGAGAGGCAGAGAAAAAAAAATAGAGATCAGAGTGAGGGAACCAGAAAGATGGGCTGATGAATGTTCTTAAAACACGTGAGGAAGAATAACCAATGAAATGGCATAATGACACCGTCTGCAATGATAAATGAAAACAAAAACGTCATAGTTAGAGTTGGCAAACACATATTTTAACATTGATATTTGTTCCATTTCAAATCCTTTGATTGCTACACCTTCTTCAGGCCTTGCCATTGTTTTTGACTCGCGTCATTATAAACTACAACTCCTGCCACCTAGCACTGGTTGGTCCATCCACTCTTTTTTTTCCATCCAAAATTTCACTTTATGAGGTTTTTTAACATTAATATGAGTTCCCTTAGCCGACTATGGTCCCCCAGTAGCTAGAAATGGCGTTGGGTGTGAAACGAGCACAAGGTATCCTGCTCTGCCTTTGAAAAAACAAAGCTCAGACAGGCTGTTTTGGAAATTTCCCCATATGTCGTTGCACGGGGAAATATTACCTCCCCCTCTCTGCTTTGCCCGCCCAGAGAATTTGGCCCGCCAATTAGACAATGAGCTACGAATGTTGTACACTTCTTTGTTATTTGGATGACCATTCTGCTGTTGGTGTTATGGCGCATAACATGTCAGGTTCTCTGACGTCTATGGTATTTCTAGAACAAGACTCGTAGTGGGGGTTATCTCAGCCATGGTTGAGAAGGAATTGGGGGGAAAGGAACTTTGGCTTTGACTCCCTGAAGTACATGACACGCGACAAGGAGGAGAAAGGGATTGTTGCCCGCGATTGTCTCCCGCCGGAGTCCCGCTGCACGCTGCCGCGAGGCCCCAACACCATGCACCATTAAAGCATCCATAAGGTAGGCCATGGGACCTTTAAAAGTGGGTTTCAACAGGAGCAGAGTCAGCCTGATCTTCAGCGGGGAAACTTGATGGTCTATTGAAACGGGTATTTCTAAATGGTCTTTCTAAGAGCTTTCCAGGAGCTCAAGAAGAGAAAGCATGCGAGTGTACCCTCTGCCGTCCTACTCACAGGCTGTGTCTGAGGAGGTAGTCGGGCTGCTCGTCGTGGCCGTGGGCGGACATGGGGGGCGACTCAAACACGTCGTCCGCCATGGAGTACTGCTCCTCGTGGGCGTCGTGCTGGAGGGAGAGACAGGAGCGAGAGACCGAGCAGGAGGGAGAGACCGAGCAGGAGGGAGAGACCGAGCAGGAGGGAGAGACCGAGCAGGAGGGAGAGACCGAGGCAGCAGGGAGAGACCAAGCAGGAGGGAGAGACCGAGGCAGCAGGGAGAGACCGAGCAGGAGGGAGAGACCAAGCAGGAGGGAGAGACCGAGGCAGCAGGGAGAGACCGAGCAGGAGGGAGAGACCGAGCAGGAGGGAGAGACCGAGGCAGCCGGGAGAGACCAAGCAGGAGGGAGAGACCGAGGCAGCAGGGAGAGACCGAGCAGGAGGGAGAGACCGAGGCAGGAGGGAGAGACCGAGGCAGGAGGGAGAGAGCGAGGCAGGAGGGAGAGACCGAGCAGGAGGGAGAGACCGAGCAGGAGGGAGAGACCGAGGCAGGAGGGAGAGACCGAGGCAGGAGGGAGAGACCGAGGCAGGAGGGAGAGACCGAGCAAGAGGGAGAGACCGAGCAGGAGGGAGAGACCGAGGCAGGAGGGAGAAACCGAGACAGGAGGGAGAGACCGAGGCAGGAGGGAGTGTGAAATATTTCAAACAATAAGTCAGAAAAAAATTCCTTGCCATCTGTAATACTAAGGATTGCTGGCGAATAGATGGTAAACGATCTTTGAATGCTTCCATGAATGAAACCCATGATAACAGTGAGAGGGTGAGAGACTGACAGATGAGAGGGTGAGGGAATGAGAGGGGAAAGGGACTGAAAGGGTGAGGGACTGACCTTGCTGAAGAAGAGGGACTCTGAGGTGTCTGCACTGTGTGCATGTGAGTCCACCATGTCCTCATCCACCCAGCTGGTCCTCACGAAACTCCTCCTGGGGTAACTCCGTCCAGAGTGGGAGCCAGCCAGACCATTACGACCCTGAAACACATAAACGGATTTCAGATTTCTCTCATTCAGGGGCTGCTGGCGCCAATTGAATACAGTTTCAACAAGGGGAGGCCAGGTGTGTGGCAACAATGCTTTATCTGAAGAAAATAAGCATGGCATGATGTGTTTAACAGAGAGAGGGAGCCATCTGATGCAGACCCATCTACTAATCTCAGGGTTGTTGGTTCTGTGGGGGGGGGTGTGTGTGTGACCTACCCGCAGCACGTTGGACGCGACCCGGATGCTCAGCCGAGCCACCGACTCCCTCTTGCGGCGGGGCGGCCGGCCGTAGCCCGAGCGCTGGCTGGTGAAGGAGGACAGGGAGGTGACCCCCGGGGTGACCGGCCCTCCCTGGGGGCCGTGAGGGGTCCGGGGTCCCCGCCCCTCCACCTCCTCTGGGTATCGGAAGGCCCGCCCCCGGGCCAGAGGATCCACGATCTGGAAGGACGGAGAGATGTTTTACCTCGGTATCGAAAGGATTTCCCGATCGGTTTATAACAGTATATTTGGTACTTATTTTATAGGCTACTATTGTATAGTTTTACTTTAAAACTTTAATTGTTATTAACTTTTTATTTACTTTCACCATGTATTTAAACCCTACGTCTTCAACTCTGATTATGACAGCAAAGGCTATAAGCGCCTTAGTCTTCTTCTTTCCTTTCCGGTCTGATTTGGTTTAAAAACGTTAGCTTAGAGTGAGTTAGTTGTTCAGGTTCGGCCCCGCCGACCTCCCCTTGCGGTGGCCGCAGTAATACTTGTGGATCCATGTCCGATGGATCCACAAGTTTGAAGGTGTTTAGTATTCTGTGTCTGGTTGAAATATAAAAATGTCATGTCAAAAAAAAGGTGTGGTGGCAACTAACCCATCGGCCACTTGGGCCGACGCCGACCCCGTATTAGATGAATGTCATTGGACGGTGTAATGCGTTGCCAGGTGACCATAGCCTCCGGGTTCAGCTGAAGTTAGATTTCGGTTTGAATCCTGATGGATGTGTAAGGAGGGAACAGAGCGGACCTTTGGCATCTTGTGTGTCTGGGGGGAGTCCAGGCCCTGGTCCATGCTGGCCGTGTGGTCCGGCTCCCGGTACTGGGCCTTCAGCTTGCCATAGCGCTGGCTGCAGTGGCGCATGCTCTTCCTATGCCACGTCTGCTGCTTTGTCTCACAGTCATCGCCCACGCCAAACCACTGGGCCGTGCCCCTGTGCACAGACGCGGGAGAGAGGAAGAGAGAGAGTTATAACAATAATTAAATGATGACATTACAGCCGGTTCTACGACAATTTAATTAACGCACCAAAACTCTTGCTTGTGGCGGCACTCTGGTCAGTGCCTGTATAGCAGGGGTCCAATTATTAAACTGCTTTGAACCTGTTCCCGATAGCCTAAAACTCATCAGTACACAATGCCTAATACAAAACCTAATAAATGGACTCAAACAATTAAGTTCACCTTATCCCTCCTTACTTATTCCCCAGCCTACCTGCTAGCAGATTAATAAGCCCTCATTCGCTTGTAGTTATTTTTAACTGCGGTGCTTTCTTGTTCTTGAGTACCTCAAACTATGCTCTCTCTTCAACGATGTACTGAGTTTAAGAAGCAAAGAAACTGGCGTTTGATTGTCCAACCGATCTACAAAATACAACAGCAATTTGGACGTTCATAGAGGTGTTCTTCATCGCTAAAATGTAGTGTCACGATGATGCAGGAGAACCCCCGGGGCAGGCACACCATGTAACACACTCATGTCCATGTAAACAATATAAATGTTATATAGGCCTACATATAGAAAGTATGGATCACGTATCCCTACATCCAATATGTTGGCCTATATTGCTTTTTATATATATATATATATATATATATATATATATATATATATATATATATATATATATATATATATATATATATATATATATATATATATATATATATATATATATATATATATATACATACACATACACACACACAGTGGGGCAAAAAAGTATTTAGTCAGCCACCACAAAATGAAAAAAAAAAATCCAGAAAATCACATTGTCTGATTTTTTAAGAATTTATTTGCAAATTATGGTGGAAAATAAGTATTTGGTCACCTACAAACCAGCAACATTTCTGGCTGTCACAGACCTGTAACTTCTTCTTTAAGAGGCTCCTCTGTCCTCCACTTGTTACCTGTATTAATGGCACCTGTTTGAACTCCTTATCAGTATAAAAGACACCTGTCCACAACCTCAAACAGTCACACTCCAAACTCCACTATGGCCAAGACCAAAGAGCTGTCAAAGGACACCAGAAGCACAATTGTAGACCTGCACCAGGCTGGGAAGTCTGAATCTGCAATAGGTAAGCAGCTTGGTGTGAAGAAATCAACTGTGGGAGCAATTATTAGGAAATGGAATACATACAAGACCACTGATAATCTCCCTCGATCTGGGGCTCCACGCAAGATCTCACCCTGTGGGGTCAAAATGATCACAAGAACGGTGAACAAAAATCCCAGAACCACACGGGGGGACCTAGTGAATGACCTCCAGAGAGCTAGGACCAAAGTTACAAAGGCTACCATCACTAACACACTACGCCGCCAGGGACTCAAATCCTGCAGTGCCAGACGTGTCCCCCTGCTATAGCCAGTTCATGTCCGGGCCCGTTTGAAGTTTGCTAGAGAGCATTTGGATGATCCAGAACAGGATTGGGAGAATGTCATATGGTCAGATTAAACCAAAATATAACTTTTTGGTAAAAACTCAACTCGTTGTGTTTGGAGGAGAAAGAATGCTGAGTTGCATCCAAAGAACACCATACCTACAGTGAAGCATGGGGGTGGAAACATCATGCTTTGGGGCTGTTTTTCTGCCAAGGGACCAGGACGTCTGATCCGTGTGACGGAAAGAATGAATGGGGCCATGTATCGTGAGATTTTGAGTGAAAACCTCCTTCCATCAGCAAGGGCACTGAAGATGAAACGTGGCTGGGTCTTTCAGCATGACAATGACCCCAAACACACCGGCCGGGCAACGAAGGAGTGGCTTCGTAAGAAGCATTTCAAGGTCCTGGAGTGGCCTAGCCAGTCTCCAGATCTCAACCCCATAGAAAATCTTTGGAGGGAGTTGAAAGTCCGTGTTGCCCAGCGAAGGCCCAAAAACATCACTGCTCTAGAGGAGATCTGCATGGAGGAATGGGCCAAAATACCAGCAGCAGTGTGTGAAAACCTTGTAAAGACTTACAGAAAACGTTTGACCTCTGTCATTGCCAACAAAGGGCATGTAACAAAGTATTGAGATGACCTTTTGTTATTGACCAAATACTTATTTTCCACCATAATTTGCAAATAAATTCTTTAAAAATCAGACAGTGATTTTCTAGATTTTTTTTTTTCATTTGTCTCTCATAGCTGAGGTATACCTATGATGAAAATTACAGGCCTCTCTCATCTTTTTAAGTGGGAGAACTTGCACAATTGGTGGCTGACTAAATACTTTTTTGCCCCACTGTATATATATATTTACTATATTAAAAGTGGCGATGATCACCTAAGCCTTTTCCTCGATCCATTCATGACAAAGAACTAAAATACCTACATTTAGGGAGGGACTCACTGAATACTGCATTTATTTAGACGTATCCGCAATGTCAACAGAAGATTGGAAAGTAGAAAGAAGTTGGATTACAAAATACAGGTGAGAAGAGAAAGTGTACGACACTGCTACACGCACCAGTCGCTGGATCCAAACATTCGCAAGAGGTCATCAACACGCCCAACTTGTTGTGTCGGATTCTGTAATTTTTTTATCACACACTCCGGGTATAATCAGGAGAATGTCCGGTTTACAGTGTAAGTGTGATAGGGCTGCAGGTCAAGTAGTATCTTGGGATATCTTTGGATGGTTGGTTTCATGAACCCGTCTGTCTTTAGGCTTAAAGTAGTAATTCAGCCTTGGTGGGTGGAGTTTAAGAACAGGGGTGGAGTTTATAACCACCTAAGAACATGTTAGAGAGAGGTCTCAGAGGCTTCTGTGTGTTGGGTAAATGTTTAGCTAGATGTTTGGGTAAAACTTTGACATCAAAGTCGCTGTGGGCCGGATCTCGAATGAAGACGAGGCGGCCATTTGAAGGGGGAGGCGGGCTTGACACAGTGGCACCGAGTCAGCAACCTCTCCCTTAAAGCCGGCAAAACAAAGGACCTGATTGTGGCCTGTGCCAGGATGCGTCTTACACCATGCTGGAAATTGGCAGGGCTTCAGTGGAGACGGTGAGCAGCTTTAAGTACCTTGGTGTGCATATAACCAAGGAAAGGGACTACACATAATGACATCGTGACAGCCAAGACAAGATAGCGGTATCCGCCTGGACATCTAAAGACATTCTAACAGGAAGTTCTGTTATGTCCTTTGCTGCAGCACAGAGCATTCCTGACGGAGAGCTGAACCACCCGGTAAGGTAATGGCTCCTCTCAGGACAGGACAGCCCTGTAGAGGACTGTGCGATCGGCTCAGTGCACTACGGGTACCGCTCCCCACCCTGCAGTGCGTACACAATAGGAGGTGTGGAAGCAGAGCTGGTAGGAAAGTAAAGGTCAACCACAACCGAGGCAATGAACTGTTGGTGTGGCTTCGATCAGGCAAGCACCTGCACTGTAACAAACCATAGAGCGAGAGGCTGAGGAGAGGTATTTTTAGGCCCTGACCCTAAAAAACAGTCTGTGAGCAGTCTGCCCATTCTCTGACACTTACTACTTCAGACTTCGTAACTTGGTCAACATTGTATCGATAACCTTCGTTCAAAGGTTTAACAAATCAACACACATGTATCTTCAATAATCTGAAAAGAGAATTTCGATTACCTTTATATTTGTTCCATGTCGACTTGTTTTCAGTTGGTCTCATTGATTTGCTGAGGTTAGAGCACGAGGACGTGCAGGCAGTGTTGCCAGATTGGGCAGTTTTTCTCACTCAATTGGATTACTTTTTATGACGTACAAACATCAATCCATACCATACCTTTCATAAGGCATATCGTTTGTGCAGCTAGTACCACTATTACTTCAGCTACTACTACTACTTCTACTTCAGCTACTTCTACTACTACTACTACTATCTTCCAGCTTTGACAGTATAACAGTTTAGCTTCAAGCTTTTGTAACAATGTATTTCAGCACTTTGCTTCTTGAGTTAATGTAATTCAGCGTCAGTCAGTTTTCCACTTCAGCTTCCAGGTGCACTGTGCACTGCAATACATTTGACCTTTCAGATTCTTCAGTTCAATTTATTTTAGATTTCTGCATTTTTAGCAATGCTTTGCGCTTTTCATTCAGCTGTCACTTTATTTGTTTCCAACTATTAACATTTTCTTAAAGGTCCCTTTAAGAAATGGATGCTTTAATGTAGGTATTAGTGGGCCCCTACCACAGTATTTGAAGGCGTTCCCGAAATTCAGCCGTGGTACAGAATTACAACCACTACGAGCCAGTCGCACATTGAGCTTTCCCCAAACGCACCGTTTCGGTGTCTGTAGCTTTAATGCAAATGAGAAGGAGAGAGGCGGGTCAAGGAAGGGGCTGGGGGTGTGGCCCTGAGCAGCTTTTGGCCAAGGTACCATGCGCTCTGTTTACAGTGGATGTTTCGCAATGGCGAGGCACACACAGCCTTTGGCCTTATTCTGTAAATACTCTAGAACACTCCGGGTGCTCTGGCGGGAGTCCTGGAGCTCTATATCTAAATAATACATTATACATAGATATCTATATCATATAATATATATTATCACGGCCAAAAGCTGTGTGTGCCTCCAGAAGATATTATGAATCTCAAACGACTGCGTGGGGTTCTCAGACGTCTCTGGTTCTTCCACTTCCACATCAATCTGAAGTGGACGAGACATGAAGGAGAAAGCGATTGTCTCCCGCCGGAGCCCCGCTGCCCGCTGACGAGACACCAACGCCTCGGAAGCAGGCAGCGGGCAGCGTGCCTCACGGCGGTGGTGCCTGGCGGCAGTGGGCAGCGGGGCTCCGGCGGGAGACAATCCCGGGCAACAATCCCTTCACCTCCTTGTCGCGGTTCTTGTACTTCAGGGAGTCCAAGCCAAAGTTCCTTTCCCCCCCCCGATGACCTTCTCAACCATGGCTGAGATAACCCCCAAGACGAGTCTCATTGTGGAAACACCAAATACCAATACCAAATAAAATCTCTTGAACATTGAAAAGCTGAATTTAACCTCCATCTACCAAGCATGCTGTGGTACACGCTATGCTCACCTGCTGATGCTCTTTGAGAGGGAGGTTTGTCTATTGAGGGTGGGCCTCCTCTCACGACCAGACGGGTCCCCATCCCCAGGGCCGCTGGCACTGCCTGTTCTAGAGCTGGCCCCCTGGCTCACGTCCTTCTTCAGAGAGGGTTGAAGGGGCTGGGAGGCATCAGGGAGGCGGGGAGAAGACAGGAGCTTTTTTTTCACACCAGGGAAACTTTGATAATGCCTGACAGATCATTTAAAGCTGCAATTATTTGACCTTCGAAAACTAAGTTCAACCACTTTGGTAGAACCATGGCGTGAAGGTCTTTACATAGTTCCTTATCTGAACGGAGTGAGAAATGATACTGCAGGGGAATTAAAGCTGCTGACACACACACACACACACACACACACATACACACACACACACACACACAAACACACAAACACAGCAGAAAGGATCATCTTTCATCGTACATCTATTTCATAAGCAATATACTTGCTTCCCTAACTTCCTTCCTTATTACTAATGAGCAATTAATTGGGGCAGAATTCCAGGTATTGCCTTCTGTCGCTAATGGTGCGTATCCATTCAACAGGAAGACTCTATTGCCCTGCTTGGATGTCTCTTGCAGGCCTGAGGTGACTGTACCACTAGCAGGCATAGTTTTATTATAGGCTATGGGCCCATTACGGTGCCAGGCGGGGACCCGATTACCCGAAGGTAAGATATGGCCGAGGGCCGTGCACTCCCTGGGATGAAGGGAGTGGTATTCTGGGTGTATGGAGACGTTAATGGGCCTTGTGCCCACAAACTGGACCGCTATTCAGCAGCCCTAGATTCCAGAGGGGCCCAGCACAGTCATGTGTATAGAAACAAGAGGGGGTCAGTTATTGTTTGAGAGAACTGGACAATCACACTATATGTGTCCCCATTTGTTTTACATTGTCCTTTGCATATGGTGAGTTGTGCCCCTGAACTCATATTGTCACTGCCGAGTAAGAAGAAGGCCAAAAGTCAACAGGGGGCCAAGCTACCTGTCTATAGGCGTCGTCGACACGGACCTCTGGCTGGTCTGCTTCTGGAGGGATGGCAATGACCAGGCTGGGTGGCTTCTTGCTCTTAAGACGGCTGTCTGGTTGGCTGCTGTATGGAGGTGGCTCCTCCCCCTCCTGTGACGACATGGCGTGGGTTCCTGAAAGGAGAAGAGCTGTTAAGAGCCCTGGTGGGATGGTTCGTTTTTTTTGCTGCAACAGGGTTCGAGCAATAAGTTGTTACAAGACGTTTTAGTTTTCTGACCAGATTAGCCGAACATTACATTGGACACTTATGTGATATCTGTATTTTAGCATGTCTGTTACATTTTGTTTGTCACTTATTATAGGGTCAGAGTTAGGACATAATTGTTCTGGTGGTTGGTAAAAGCTAATTAGCATGCAGCTACACACACACACACACACACACACACACACACACTTTAAGACAGCAACCTTGCAAAACTATTCAGAGCTCAGGACATTGATTACCCATGCCTTGGTATCAATGTATATTCCACCTGGCTTTTAGTTTCCATGAATCCCTGTACAAAGACAACTTTTATGGGTGCCATATTTCTGGTCATTTCCAAAACAACTGACCATTGTTAAAATAGGTACCAATATCAGGTCAAATAACACAAATACAGTTTAATCATAAGCATACATAAAGTTTCTGTTGCTCATGACTAATTGTTCCATGTGTTGAAATGCATTGAAACATCGGCTGAAGCGTCTATCTTTACTTCATAAAAATAGCTGTTACAAAATGGCCAACGATAAGCAACAACATCCTGATGGCCAGGGTTTGATAAACGATTATATTCTGGTCATGAATAAATAGTTTCCCTCTGTCTCTCTCCATCCTGCCAACAAGAGTACATCACTATTCTAAAAGTCAAGTGTGCATTAACGTACGTCATAACATAACAGCCTCAAACATAATCAACCAAGACTCCAAAAGGCATAGCGTGGCAGACCTCTGCGGTCATATCCAGGGCACTGGGCCCCTCAAGTCCAACAACTCCAACAACAAAAACAACACAATCCTCTTGAACCGCAACCATGTGTGTATATACAAAATGTTACCGAAATGTCCCTTCCTGATCTGCTCTGCTGCTTAAATGCTGGGATATCTATGCCTCTATGTTTACACAAGTTACCAACTGATGCGTCCTTGGTAAAAATCGGCGCGTCGAGAACCCTTCCGGGAATTTTAAACGTTCTTCAAAAAATGTGAGCTTGTTGGACAGAACTTGATACTTGATGACGTTTCACATGCAAGAATAGACAAGAACATAGATTGAGAAAGGCCCCTCTACGCTGAACAAACAAACCAACTGCACAGCGCATACAAAGACACTGCCGTTCACATTAGTTTTGTTGTATAGCTGAACTTGTAGTTCACTTCCACGACCAATAGGACTGTACTTTGATTCATCATAGCAGCATAATCACATATCCCCACCAGCATTCATTTAAACAATCACAACACAGTCCATCTCAACAATAGTCGCATTTTAAGTCCTTCCTAGCCATCCCTTTCTCTGAGACCGAAGCCATGATCCCACTAGTTATGCCAATCTGAAACACCTCTACCAGGGAAGGGGCTCAGTGAAGACCACCCTGGGCCCAGTGATGAACCGCCTGGGCCCAGTGAAGACCACCCTGGGCCCAGTGAAGACCACCCTGGGCCCAGTGAAGACCACCCTGGGCCCAGTGAAGACCACCTTGGGCCCAGTGATGAACAGCCTGGGCCCAGTGAAGACCAGCCTGGGCCCAGTGATGAACAGCCTGGGCCCAGTGAAGACCAGCCTGGGCCCAGTGAAGACCACCCTGGGCCCAGTGATGAACAGCCTGGGCCCAGTGAAGACCACCCTGGGCCCAGTGAAGACCAGCCTGGGCCCAGTGATGAACAGCCTGGGCCCAGTGAAGACCAGCCTGGGCCCAGTGATGAACAGCCTGGGCCCAGTGAAGACCAGCCTGGGCCCAGTGAAGACCACCCTGGGCCCAGTGAAGACCAGCCTGGGCTCAGTGAAGACCAGCCTGGGCCCAGTGAAGACCAGCCTGGGCCCAGTGAAGACAATCCGGGGCCGGTCCATTACATGTCTAGGTTGCAGCGGGGTCCCAGGCAGGTGGAGGGAGGCGATTTGCGAAGGTTTATAGATCAGTTCAACAGTGGAGGCTGTGTTATATCGGCAGGAGTGGGGGGCTGGGGGGGAAATCTGACACCCAGCGCAGCCTCGTTTCCGCGGCAAGAAACGATTACCGTACAGCACCTCTGCGCACGCACACACACATTACTATTGTGTCAGAGGACTGGCTTTTAAAAAACTGTTGATCTTCAGAAGCCTGTGCTTTCATAATTGGTCAAAAGGTCAAAACACAATAAAACTAAAAAAACTTTTTTTTTTGTACACCCAAGGGAGGATGGGGGGGGGGGGGGGGGATAGTCATCAAGCATGCTGGAGGCTAACAGAGTGAAGGACAACAGAGGGGGAGGGGAGGAAGGGAGGCCTTGGGCAAGTGCCCCATGGGACTGCTGCTGTACACACCACGCCCAGCCACTTAGATAATGAAATAGGCAGTGGTTTAGCTAATGGACACAGTGTGCTGCTTAGATGGTGGGCAGACCTGCAGACCACACAACACTAAGAAACACTCACGAGTGAGCGAGAGCAAGACTCTGTTCTACCTGACAGGGGATATGATTACATCTATGACATCATCACTTGGCGTCTGCACTCCGGATGACAAAAGATGATCATCCTCTCCACCTTTATTATCATCCACCGTCAGTGTTATCAGTTTGGACTTGATTTTCTCCCTGTGTTGACCGACAGCAGTAAAGCTCTCTACAGCAGCGCAGCAGGCAGGTACATGAGGGCATGTTTGCTTGGTACACAATGAACATTTCTAATCATTTAACGTTCTCAGCAATACACGGACAGACATTATTATGAAAAAAAAAATGTGCAAATTCTCCAATTCAAAACATAAAAAAGCTAAATAAATACGTACAAATGTACAATCTAATGGTATATTCAGTATACTCCATCAGAACTACTATTGTAGCCTACAATTCAAGAACCAGTACATTGTTAGGCTAGCATTTTACACTTGCTGTTCAATATTCAGTATTGATGCAGTTCACCACAGCAAAAAACTATTTGCCACTAGTATTCCTGTAATAGCTAAAAGCCTGCCAACATGTGCAGAAGTGCTAACAGGCCATGCTGCAGTAGAGCAAAGGGGTGCTAGGCCACTAGCTGGGTCTGTGAGCCATGTTACTGCATTGGAACCAAAGCCATTAGGGGGCAGTTACGCCGCTCACGTCTAACTGAGCCAGGAAGCAGTGTGAGATGGTGATCCTCTCCCTCAACTGATAAGATCACAGCACTAACTCACGCTCAAGTCTAGGAAGTGAAGAGTGACGAACACATTGCATAATATTTGGTCATTTCATAATGAGACATAGGAAACTGTTCTCCGTCTTATTTACTTTTTTCCATTTGTGTGTGAGAGTGTTAGTGTTTTGATGTTTTTACCTCCCAGACAGTGTGTCATCAGAGTGTGTTTGAGGCATAATTATAATAGCAGAAAAAGAGCCATTATGTTGAACCCACTGACTCTCTTCGAATGGCTTTAAAAAGGCTGTGGACGGGCCAAAAGAAGGCCCAGTTGTAATTATCTCTAACTGCTAGAAGCTTTACTCTACCATATCACCCACAGGTTGCAAAATATTCAGAGGATTTTAATACATGCTCTTCCCAGTGATCGGAAGAGCCAGTGAAGTATTTGAGACAGCAAAAATCCCCCAAATCTAGATCCTTAAGCTATGAATAACAACAACAAAGAGTCAGGATGTACGGACAATATGGTTGACAACAGTCGGGTGGGACTGTATTTCAGGATATCATGAATTCATTCTGCTTGTTTCCTCCTGGTTATCTCAATGTCAGGTTAGGGCGGGAGGCGAGGCCACTCGGTGCTGGAGCCAATCCCAGGGGCACATGAATGGGGAGGGGCCTATCCAAGGGGGAAATGTATAGGAGAGGAGCCTATACATGGGGCATGTGTGGGTGAGGAGCCTATCCCAGTTGCAGATGTATTGGGGAGAAGCCTATCATTGGGGTGGATGTGTGAGGGAGGAGCCTATCGTAACCCATCTCAAAGCCTCTCCTTCCATTCACATGCCTATTAACACCCATGGGCAATATATTCATACTTTATAACCTGTATTGCCTTTAAATAGTGATAACAGCTTCATGGTAAGCTGCTGTTATGACCAAATTTCCCCTCGTTAAATTGTAATCCATCGATCTCCCGATGAAATTAATCAGTGCAGTGTCCTCCCCAATCTGTTTTTGTCAGTAAATGCTTAAGGCTCTTACTATTATGTGCTGACAGAAGAAGCAGTCTTCGCTGGTGCTGTCGAGCTGCAGAAGATAAAGGTCCTCATTCCAGAGCAGGCTGAGTCCATAGGAAGACCGTGTCACCTTCGCACAGGAGAGTTTTTCATTTTGTGTTCATAAATAGTCTCTGGTGCTCCTGGAAAAAAAGGCTTCAGTTTTAGTGAGCGTTTCCTCTACAACAAAAAATGTATGGTTTGGCTTCGCTAAAACCATACATTGTTTTCAATAGTTGTCAATGATTAACTTTCAAGAAGGTAAGCTGTACAGAAGGTACAAAGTAAACATGTAGATGAACACTTCAGACAAGCAAATAGAGAACAGCATTGTAATGCAAATACTAGTGGTAGAGTGTTTATGGAAACAGCAACAAGTACACCAATCAACGTTAATATATTGTGCATTGATAAATTATTAACATTAGTATGGATCGATTATTGGGGATTCAATGGAAACCATGTCGGCTCATAGGAAGGTAGGTCAAGTGCAGCTGGGATACAGGTGTTCCATGAAGGAGACTTTTCAAAAACAATTCGGCCGTTCTGGAACACTCCAAGAATGTGGAGACAGCTAGAACAAGGATTTTTAATGTCCAGGTAGCTTCATCAAGACATCGTGTTTCTGTTACTTTCCAGCTACCATTATTTTGCGTCAATCCAGTAAAGTGTGCATGACTAAGCATAACATTTACTTTGCTTGGTCGTCAATTCAATGTTTTAAATGTTCATGGTTGACTGTCAATTTAACCAACTTCCTCCTTTTTTCTAAAAGGCGGAAGTTGTACAGCCCAGCAATCAGCCTCCATAGATAAACAACTTTAATTTTAAGGAAAGTTTGGATATTTAAGTCTTGCATATTTCAATTTATCATAGTTGAGGTTTCAAAGAGCTTAACTGTCCCACATTTAGAAATTCATTCAATGTTGCATTGTGTGATTTGAAATTCAATACAAGATACCGGTTTGAAACCTGTTTTTAAAGTTAGTTCAGTAAAAATGTTCATGGCTGACTGATCGTTTATCTGAATAAAACACATTGGTATTGTGGGACAGACTAAAACCAAACAAGCCATTTACACCTCAGTGGCTCAAATTCTCAATCTAAAAATAAACTGCTTAGAACACCACAAGCAACTGCCATCCCTAAAGCATGCAAAATCAAACAAGTAAAAAGGCTCTTGTTTGATACACTGACAAAAACGGCTTCTGTCATCCACATCCCTTCGAGGCAAAATACCCCAAGATTCCCATGAACTTAAAGGGTTATGATAATACATAGCAGAACCAGCCCGCACGCCCCCTTCTCCATGCATGTCTGGATACGCAAGGCAAGAGAATTCTGCGGCAAATGCCTGACGTATGCAGGCGTACTCAAAACACTAAAAGAATGGACTATTCGACATCAAAGAGATGACTTGACCGAAGTGTTGGATGTGTAGTCACACGGCCATGAGTTCAAATACAGGAAGGAACTGTGGAAGCTTCTAAGCAGATGGATGCACCTATAAAGACTTTGGTGGATATTCCCATGATACAATAGCCTACTTCTCAGAATAGATTATTTTTAGTAGATCTTTTTGGTACAGATCCCAAATCTGCGCTCAAGCCAGAGGAACTTACATCTTTGATTTAGCGTCTTGAATGCATGGTGGGAGGTAAGGGCATGGTGGAAAGAGTTATTCGACAGCTCCTAGATCTTCCTCTGCTCAAATACAAAGCCTGTCAGCCATCTTTTTACTGTGAACGTGTCTGGTCGTGCACGGTGGTTGCTAGGACTGCTTAATGTTATTAGATTCAAACACTTTGGTTATGAGACCATGAGCGATAGATCACCAATAATGAGCCATGATGAGTGGGGTCATTGTTTGGAAGACCTGCTAGTTATTTAGTCTAGTGAGTCAGTGACACTGCACCACGCATTATGTGGGTACAAAACCACCATGGACCAGGATAGGTGGTGCCCATGTCATCTCTACAGGCAAACACAACAGAAGATAAACCATCCAAGTAGAAATTGGTCAGTACCCAAACAGAAACATGCCAAATGGAAAGAACTACAATATCTAAATGGATGCAACACCATTTAAGGTTTTATGAGGACTTAGCATTTAAAGCACTTCCTGGGCAACCAAAATAAAAAGCTCTGGTATGCAGCTGTGAGTGGAAAACGTGGGTTGGCATACTAGGAAAGAATGCCAAACAGTGTAGCTCGTGAGATCCATACCCTGCTACAGGGATGCACTCGGACTGCGGTGGTGGGAGTAGTGACGTGGCCTGACACACAATTGGCCTACTATAGCACCCTGGGCCGCACTGTTGAACCTCCAAACTCTAACAGAGACAAAGAGGCTGCCAGAAGTCATGGGACTGCACAGTAGACTACCAAAACCTAAATGTATATCCAGTTGATTCATTTTAATATAACAATATAGATAGGTGGACTCTACATATAGAACAAAATTATATATCGATTGATTTTTATTTTTGATAAGTTGAGATGGTCTTCGTCTGACCTGGGTAGGTTAAATGCATTTGATACAATTTGCTCAATATGGGTTAGGCCACAGTTAACTTAACAGCTGCTGAACTGAGAAACAGGTGCATTGTGGTGTAACTGAATTCATGTTGTATAACAAAGTGGTGCAGTGTAGAGCTCGATGTTAGAAGCAATAAAACCTAAATGCCGGTACAGCAGCTTACTCAGTGTAGTCTTTAACAACAGCAGTACACAACAAACCACAACTTCATTTAGAAGAGTGACCGAGCACAAACAAACAGACCAGATGGACTCACACAGGATGCAACATGTTCTTATGTGAATGTAGCCAACGTTTTTGAAAATTGAAAAAATGCCTCACCTGATTGCGAAAAAACCTGCAATAGTTACGCAACACTCATTACCACTCAAACTAACAGCCTTTGTAAACCAGCAGCGCTAACCGGGGCGCTTTAGACAAATATAGGATGGAATACCTTTTGATAAGATAGGAAGGACTGCATTGAAAGGCAGACATTTAATCAGATAGCAGTAAACATGGAAACTACAAGGCATCAGTTTGGCCATAAGAATACTATCAATTATAAGCATACTTTCAGTTCCTCATCATGGTTGTTCACATGCAATACCTAGTTTTGTGGGCCGTGTATGCCTACTGAAGGTTAACTGAATGCCTAATTTAGGGATATTAGTTGTTTCAACGAAAATGAGTCACTGATCCTTCTTTGCACCTTTCTCAGACTCCAATATCTGTACTTTTAGGCATGAAAGAGAAAAATAAATGTTATAAATGAAAACACAATAAAACGTTCAATATGCAACAAAAAAAGGGCAGTTCAACAAAGACAGTAGGCAGGGAGTTAAACTCTTGGCCAGTGAGCTGTGCGGTGCAGCAAGAACGCGAGGCGTAACGGGGAGTCTTGGGTAACGATTTGAAAGTGTGGAAGGTGTCGGAGAAGCAGATGTTGGGTGGGAAGGTATGGGAAGGTGTGTCGGGCAGCAACAGAGGAGGTAAGGATATTAGAGTTAATTTGGGGACATAGTTTTTTTCTTTAATTTGTTAACCGTAGTATGTACAGATGTAATGTCCAAAAAACATGGGTATGTACAGGGAATAAAAAAACTAATATTAGATATAATAAAACCCCACCCACTCACACAGACACTCAAACGCCCTATTTCATTGTGAACCAATGACAACAGAGGGAAAAGGGCGATTTATTTTCGAGTGTAATTAGTTCATAGTATGTTTAGTTCATTAGAAATGGCAAGCCACTAAATATTACACCAAAACCTGTAACCTTGAAGTGTTATCTTTCGGGAACCCATTAAGGGAAATAAATGAAATACCAAACAAGTCACGTCAACTCGCACAGTAACTTAGCAGAGGGAGGGCTGCTGTCACAATCCCTGTATAGGCAAAACGGCAGGCTAACAGAATAAAGTTCATACAAAGCATTTAGATAGACCCGTCCTACATTTTAATGTTTAGAGCTTTCTCGTAAGATACAAAATCAACGGATTTGCGAAGACTTCCTTATGCTTCCTTCCCAGGGGCATGTCTTTGTATCTCGGTTGAAGCTATGATCTGCTCGGCGCGTCAACATCAGCACGCCTTCGCCGTTGTGTATTATATTTTCGAAATTATTACAACTAAAATTTGTATAGTGGCGTACGTTTGAAGATAAAATGGATAATTTATACATAATGAGACTAATAAAGCCGTCTATCACTCACCTCAAAACAGATGCACTAGTATCAGGGGCTCGCCAACGTGCCCTCTCGGCGGAGGCATCCCTTTCCCAGTAGCCTCTTCGGTTGGAGGTCTTCCAAGGAGCAGGAGGCGGAGCGATTGAAACCAGTGTTGCGTTCAACACATGCTCGGGTAATCGAAATGTTCCACAAATCCATTTAGTTTATAGTCATATAGCAATAGTGTAACAGCGTATACTGGTTCCTCCTAAATTTGTATTATAATATAAGGAACGGACACATAACATCAAGTGGCACCCATCAACCCATATGTCTCTTCCTCAGCTCAGTACCTCTATTTTTGTACCGAATCTATTTAAATAGTCCAAGGGCAGCCCTAGCCCTAGCCCTGTGACAGCATGATGTCTCTTCTTTCAAACTATGATTTAATTTATTTCAGATATTAAGATCTAAAATGTATATGTTGTTTGCTCTGGGCATGCTCTGTGATCGACATGGTAGCATTCAGAGAGAATTGTGAACAAGCATTGATATTTTTGGGCTTAAAATAACTAAAATAAGCGAATAACTCATCATTTCTGGCACTCACAGATAACAAAACACGTTAACATCAATCAATCAGATCCTTTATTTAATATCAATTAAATAAACCTAATTTAAAACATGATTATCCATCATTGAGAATGTATGATATCATAATACAAAGATGATAAAACACAGATTTAACTACAAAGTTGGACGACAATCCTACATTAGAACATGTCATTTAAATCAGATTCTTTAAAAATTGCCATCCCCAAGATGTGAAATTATTCAGAAAACACAGTTTCCCCTAGCCTGGCATCGCAGGACGAATTCCCAGCTGCAATAAGTCATTAGTTATGTTTTTTATTTCCAAGGGGCGTCACTAACAGGCACAGACCAAAATGCCTCTGGATAGGCCTACCACCAATCATAGCAATGGAACGGGTGACAGCGCTGAGCGACTCAAAAAAGGCATCACTGAAAGTATTCGTCCATTTTGTGTAATACTGTCTCGATAGCTCGACCGCTCTTAATTAGCAGACAGCCATATTGGTTGTTGTTGA
This sequence comes from Pollachius pollachius, assembly GCF_949987615.1. NCBI lineage: Eukaryota > Metazoa > Chordata > Actinopteri > Gadiformes > Gadidae > Pollachius > Pollachius pollachius. Next base: position 31,534,163 of record NC_136935.1, read on the forward strand.
TAATGCCTCAAGGGAGTTCCTCTGTCCCGTCATCGTATTTATCCCGACTCATATTAATCAAAACGGTTGTGATTGGTCGGTCAATATGGTACCGGGAAGAAATCTTTATTGTATTAGAGGTGAGCTAAAACTCGGCAGTGCAAATTAACCATGAGCCTGTGAGATTTGTCTGGTTCCCAGGCACATGCTTAAAACACAGCAATTAACAGGGATGCATTGTTTTACAGGTCCCCACTTTCCATACTAAATTGCAACCAAAAAGAATAACGCTAGGGCTGTTTGGAACTGTACCATTGTTCATGAATCCTAGCCATAGATCAAGATTTCTACAATTGATGGAATGTGCCCATAAACGCCCAGTGTATCAAGCCATTACAATATAACCGTGTACACTGATAATTATACACAGATAAAGATTTTTCAGACGTCGATTTTTCATTTTCAACATTTGCTTCATGATTGCTTTACAAAATAGAGCAGTCTGATGTTGCCAACCAAAAACAATAGTTATATATATAGCGATATAAGGCTCTTGTGAATGGACTATTGGCAGACACCAAGGACTTAATGATCCAAGGTGAGATTAGTATTGTCAAGATATTTCCTACCCATATACTGTAGCTGTCTTGCAACCCAGGATCAAAGGATAAGGATTAAAGCTTGGCTTGTAGTGGTTTCAGATGCTTGTGAAAAGACTCGTGAACCTGGCAGAAAAGGGAGTAGGAAAGCAACATGTTTAACACGCATACACAAACAAACAAACACCAAAATAAAAATGACCTAGTACCCAGGTAAACAATGAATGCAATCAATGGAGTTGCCGACAGGCAACATTTTCATTCCTCGTTTAATGAAGAAAACGGTTATACCATGTCATTGTAAAAAAAGGTTCTTCACACCTTTTTGCTTGACCTATTCCCCAATAATAAAATGAGCATATACATCTTCAATCTTTATTAGTTTATTTGGACTTTGAATGATTAGGTGTGATAGTAAAAATAATTTCTCAGTCAAGAACGGATCCATCACTAAACTTTACCATACATGTAAAAAAAAATGATTGATTCAATAAATATTTTTTCCTGCAATGAAAACCCACCTCAGTGCGGTTGAGGGGTGAGCTGCGTGCCCACTCGAACATGGCCTCGTAGACATTGCCGTCGTGGCGTCCGAGGGCCGAGTTGAGCATCTTGTCGTGGTGGTCGAAGGCGTCCACCAGCAGCACGGCGCTCGGCCTCACCTCGGCCAGGAGCTCCTTGAGGCACTTGGAGACCGACGGGACCTGGGCCCCGGTCAGCACACCGGCCTGGCAGGGAGAGGAGGAACACAGGGAAGGGATGACGTACGCTGAGCTTCCATCGGTCAGTGTCGCGAAATACGATTGTTGAATTGGTCTGAAACTTGTTTGTTTGGCTTTTGCAAAAATACTATTTTAATGGTTTCATAGTAATGCTCTTTTATTCCTAGCAGCGGTCTGATATAAAAAAAATAATAGACCGCTGAATGCCATGAATGCCATATCAGAATAGAGTATTCAACAACCCCACACACACACCCCCACACCCACACACACACACACACACACACCCCCACCCACACCCCCATCCCCCCACCCACACACACACACAGGTGATAAAGTCCCTTCAGATGTTTTCAACTGGCAGGTCATCGATAAGAAGAAGGAGTTTTGCAGCCAACAGATTGGCAGCCAACAGCCTACAACAGTTGTAGGCTTGTACAATTATGATCCTGCTTCGAGCACCGTCTTTGCTGGCTTTATTTTCACTTGGAGAAACACATTGTTGCCAGTAAACAGCAGTTTAAAAGTCGTTCAAAGCCTTTTACGAAAATGTTAAAATGCTAGGTCGAATCAGAACTCAGGGGGAATGGGAGTGTGAATTCTTTCAAATTATAAATCAATGGGGGGAGTGTAGCAATCACAACTGTTATCCAAAACAGAAATAAACACAGAAGGTATCTCTGATAAGATTATGTTTTTGGTTTACCTCCAACCAGATTTGGCAAGAGCGAAAAGGGCACAAGCATCACTCTGATTGGCTGGAGTTTTTTGAACAACACAAGGCCATGCTCATATTTGGAAATCAGTTGCCACCCAGAAATGCAGACGGGAATATCTGTATTGGCTCTAGGGGTGGGAAAAATAATTGATTCTTCGATGCATCGCGATTCTGTGTAGAACGATTCCGTCTCGATTCAGATAAATTAATAATCTGAATAAAAATATATATTTTTTTTTTATTTGTTCCTCCCTGCAAAATTCAGTTCGACAGAAAGGGATAACTTGAGTAGTTTTAAAATTATTTAATTGGCCAATCTGGCCACATTGGCCAATGTGTATTGGCCAATCTGATTTGTCTGGACGGGATTGCGATTCAGCCTACGCATGGCATGCACGCAAACTCACAGCCAGACACAAGAACACAAACAAGTTCTTATTCTTATAATTGACTAAGAGCAGCTTTTTCTTTAATGACATAGAAAAGAATGATTGGAAAGAAAATAAAACTAAATCTGTTTATTTTTTACCTACTTCCAGTGTGTTGTAATTAGGGGTGGGAAAAATAATCGATTCTTCGATGCATCGCGATTCTGTGTAGAACGATTCCGTCTCGATTCAGATAAGAAAAACTAAAAAATATACTGTGTTGTAATGCAAGCTGCATTGATTATTGCATTTTTCATGGAAAGTCATATTTGTGACAAAAGCTTTTTCTCTAATAAAATATTAGATAAGGTAATTAATCTGTTGATGTCTTTAATGATCATCACAAAAGTAGGAAGTGATTAGCAAACTCTGAGTAGCAAATTTAGATGTATATATATTTTTTGAAAATCCCGCATGGAAAAGTACATTAAAAAATAAATTGCTTCGAGATGCATCAATAATCGTTTTAGAATCGAATTGTTGACTTCTGAATCGGAATCGCATCGTAAGGTAGCAAGAGATTCCCACCCCTAATTGGCCCCCAGCAGTAAGCCTAGTAAGGAAAGGAGGCGTACCTGGAGGAAGTCTCCGGTGAAGTTCCCGATACCGTGGATGGCGTAGAGGTGGGCCAGGGTGGACATCACCGAGTGGACGCCTGGGTCCTCTATCTGGTCCACCTTATCTCTGAACATCTTCAGCACCATGTAGTGGCAGTGGGCCTGCACATCCACGGCACAGGAAAAACATGTGTATATACATGCATTGAAGTTTGGACTATTGGACCATTATTTTACTTTCATAACTCAAGCCAATCCAACCACCGCATAAGTGTACTTTTTTCGATATATATCACATGAAAGGTTAATCAATTAAACTTTTTTTTTTTTTAATATTTTATTTATGGATTTTCAATATAATAAACAGGACAACAAACGAACTGTGACATTATAAAAAAGCACATCACTAGCTCAAAAGAAAATAAACATAGACAAGTAGACAGAGAGAAAAAATAAATAAATAAATAAAAAAAGAAGAATAAAAGGGCCCTGCTCAGAAATAGTATACATTGACATATAGAACATACCAGGTATTATATAAAAATCAAAAACATGGGGTTATGTTGACAAAGATGTATGAGAGTTAAGTGTTACTTTTAAGTCAGTCTTGACAAATGTAGAAGAAATGGTTGCCACATCCTATCAAAGGTTGCAGAGCTGAGGGATACATTGTGTCGAATCCTTTCCATATGCAACAAATTAGTAATTTCCGAAAGCCAGGCCTTAAAAGAAGGTGCCTCATCACTTTTCCAATGAGATAAGATGTTCCTTTTTGCAATGACCATTCCATACTGTATAGTTTTACGGTGCAAATTGGTGAGCATAGAAAGGTGTCGAGAGCCACCTAGAATTGAGGTGAGAGGATCTGGAGAAATATTACAGTTATATACCTCAGAAAAACATTTGAAAATATCCGACCAGTATTGATTTAATTTGGGACAAAACCAAAATAGATGGCCCAGAGTTCCCTCCGCTGATTTACATTTTGAGCATATTGGGGATATAGAAGGGTAGAAGGAGTGAAGTTTAACACAAGAGTAGTGTAGCCTGTGGATAACTTTAAACTGAATAAGTTGGTGTCTCGAATTAATTGAGCAGCTGCGAATGTCACCAAGGTAAGTTTCCCAGTCATTGTCACTTATTGACAGAGCTAAGTCTTTTTCCCAAGCCTCTTTCAAATGGTGGGATGAAGTCGGGTTAAGTAAGTTAAAAAGGTCGACGAATCGTGAAGTAAGTCTCTTAGAGTCGGGAGAACGATTCAGAACAGTATACAGATCAATGGGAGCTGGTAATGACTGAAAGTGAGAAATGTTTTTACGGACAAAATCTCTAACCTGTAGATAGCGGAAGAAATGCGCATCTGACAATGTGAATTTCTCTTTCAGCTGAGTAAAGGTAGCAAAAGTCTTATTGAGATAAAGGTCCTCAATGGTAGTGATACCCTTATTAACCCAGAGCAGAAAAACGTTGTCCGACAGTGAGGGTGGGAAACTGTTGTTTCGGTATAGAGGGGTGGAGGTGGAGATTTCAGGCAGGTTAAACGATTTCCTTATTTGGTACCATATTTTTAAAGAACTTGTAACTACGAAATTATTTCCAGGATTGGATTTAGGGGGCTGAGCTGAGGAGAAGAGGAGGGCAGGCAAAGAACTGACAGGGAGACTCTGTTCAATTGCAAGCCATGACGGGATGGAGGCATTAACATTACCTTGTCGTGGATTTTGCCAGTACATTAATACTCTACAGTTCGCAGCCCAATAGTAGTGGCAGAAGTTTGGTAAACTGAGGCCACCAGCTGATTTGGGTTTGGTTAAATGCTTTTCAGAGATACGATGCGCCTTGAAACCCCACACAAAAGGTAAAATGAGTGAATCTATTAATTTGAAAAAGGATTTGGGTAAGAAAATAGGTAGGTTCTGGAACAGTTAGAGGAATCTGGGAAAAGTAACCATTTTAATTGCGGTGACCCGACCTATAAGAGAAAATGGTAGCAGTCTCCAGGATTCAATATTCAATTTTAACTTATCAATCATGTCGAGGAAATTCAATTTATAAATTAGCTTGGGGTCTTTAGGAATTGTAACTCCTAAGTACTTGATTTTATCATAGACAATTTTAAATGACAAGTTTTTAAGAAAATGTGGGTCAAGATCACCTGTGAGCGGCAAGAATTCACTTTTACCCCAATTTACAGTGTAACCAAATTTTTCAATGAGTCCTAATAAGGGGGGGAGAGAGACTTCTGGGCGAGACAGAAACAGAACAACATCATCCGCGTACAGCGAGAAGCGATGGTCTACTCCTCCCAAAATTAAAGGGGCAATAGAAGGGTGATTCCTGATACTGATAGCCAGGGGTTCCATAGCAACAGCAAATAACAAAGGGCTGAGGGGGCAGCCCTGTCGGCAGGATCGTTGCAAAGTGAAGGCAGGAGACCTGTTGTTGTTGGTGATGACCGAGGCAGTGGGGCGAGCGTATAACATTTTGACCCAGGAGGCGAAATTCTCCCCCAAACCAAACTCCTTAATTGCAGATAAAAGGTATGACCACTCAACTTGATCAAACGCCTTTTGAGCGTCAAGGACGAGAACGGCAATTTAAGAATCTTTGCTAAATTTAGTGTACATAATATTCAGTAGACGCCTAACATTAAAAAACAAAAATCTACCTGGAATAAATCCAGTTTGGTCTTCATGGATAATATCTGCAATACATTTATTAAGTCTGTTTGCGAGGATTTTAGTAAACACCTTAAGATCACAGCCAAGGAGCGCAATGGGCCGGTATGAAGAAGGGTCTGTCTGGTTCTTCCCTTTTTTCAGGATCAAAGAGATGTTGGCAGAGTAAAGCGTTTCTGGAAGCAGATCAACTGAAATAGAATGGTTAAATATTCTTAACATAAAAGGAGCTATAATGTCTAAGTATGCTTTGTAAAACTCAATGCCAAATCCATCTGGTCCGGCCGCCTTTCCATTAGGAAAGGAGCGAATTGCCTGTTTAACTTCCTCTAATGTTATGTCTGTATTTAAGTCTGTTTGTGCTGAGGGACTCAATTTAGGCAGGTGGAGAGTACGAAGGAATTCAGAGCTATGTGATGTAGCAGTGGTGGACTTTGAAGTATAAAGATCTTCATAGAATTCACGAAAGCATTCGTTAGTTTTCTCAGGATCTGTGATAGTAGTTCCCGTTTTGATCTTAATTTTGTGACTTGTTCTGCTGGCCTGGATGTTCTTGAGCTGGCGAGCCAGTAGTTTATCTGGCTTGTCAGCTAATTCAAAATGCTTTTGTTTTACTTTTAGCAGCATTAAGCTGACACGGTCAGAAAGAACAGCATTATATTTCGACTTTAATTTGATTATTTCATTAAGCTTGGTTGGAGAGGCGGTCGCCCTGTAGTCTTTTTCTAGTGGTTTGAGTTGGGCTGTGATATCTGCAAATTCTTTCTCCTTATCCTTTTTTATTTTAGACTGGTGGGCTATAATATTTCCTCGTGTAACAGCTTTAAAGGCCTCCCACAGGGTGGAGTCATTTACCTCAGATGTGTCATTTTGATCAAAGTATTCTGATATTTTGTTGGCTGTTTGCTGGCGGAATTGGATGTTGTTAAGTAGTAAAGGATTGAACCGCCAGTTGAACGCAGCTTTAGTTCTACCAATATTGATTTTTAGTTCAACAGGGCCGTGGTCGGAAATTACAATATCATGATATTTGGAGGAGATTACATCCGAGGTCAAAATGGCGTCAGTCAAAAAGTAGTCAATTCTTGTATATGATTTATGAACGTTAGAGAAGAAGGAAAAGTCCTTATCATTTGGGTGTTGCAGACTCCAGATGTCAACCAGGTTCATTGACTTAATTATATTATTAAGAGCAATACTGGCGTTAGAGGGACTGGTGGGGCGGGTGGAGAGTCTGTCAAGAAAGCAGTCCAGAATTATGTTAAAATCTCCACCTGCAATTAAGTGAGTAGATGATAAATCCGGGATAAGATTGAAGACTTTCCTAAAAAAACCAGGGTCATCGAAGTTGGGCGCATAAATATTCAAAAAGGTTACATGTCGTGACAGAATGCGACCTGACACGATCAAATAGCGGCCGTTAGGATCAGAAATAGTTGAAATATGTTCAAATGGAACATTCTTTCTGATTAATATGGCTACACCTCTAGCCTTAGAAGAAAAAGTTGACGGGTATATCTGAGATATCCAAGCACATCTCAACCTCCATTGCTCATTATGTTTGATATGCGTTTCCTGCATAAAAATTATATCTCCAGATAGTGACTTTAAATGGGAAAAAACCTTGCCCCTTTTTAAATTAGTCCTTAAACCTCTGACATTCCAGCTGAGTAATGTTAAGCTGCCACCGTGTGGTGGGGTGAGAGGGTCATTAGCAACCATAAAAGGATGATAAGTATATGACCACGTAACATATCCAAAGCATAATTAGCGGGGTACATATTAAGAAGAGCAGGTAAAAAAGAAAAAACAGGAAAACATACAGATTAAATCCCTCCCCCTGTCCCCCTCCCCAAACGAGGTGGGACGAAAAAAACATGAACACTGAGAAACAGCTAGACACTGCAAGAAACCGTCGAGCTAGAATACTACTCCTGACTAAAGCAGAGAACATAACTATCTCCACACTCGTGTGAAAACAAAAACAAAAACAAACACTTACGTATTTAGCGGTTAAATAAAACTCAATTCTTGATGAGACTGAGAAACATTAGAGTACCACTAAAGTGTCTTACACAGGTGAATGGGAGCGGCAGCAGGCTGGATATTCCCCGGCCGGGGAATATCCAGCATCCTTGGCATCCTGAAATATTTTCTGCTCCGTACCGTAGTTGAAGGTCAGTCTGGCTGGAAAGAGGAGGCCGTGTTTGACCCCGGCGTCCCTCAGTTTCTTTTTTACTCCATCAAAGGCGCAGCGTTGTTCGGTGACTTCAGGTGAGAAGTCCGGGTACACGCTGATCCTGGCACCGTTGTAGGTCAGCGGAGCATGCAGCCGAGCGAGTTTCAGGATTTTCTCCTTCTCTGGAGGGTGATGAATTCTGGCGATAATGGTGCGTTGACGTCCAGCTGCGGGTGGACCGATACGGTGCGCCCGGTCAACTTTGAGTCCGCTGGTGAAGTTGTTGGCTCCGAGGAGCTGCGGCAGGAGCTCAGTGACAAACTGTGTTGGGTTGCCTTTCTCAACTTTTTCTGGTAGGCCAGTGATTTTAATATTGCAGCGTCCAGATCGGTTCTCGAGATCTATTAGCTTACGTTTAGTTGACTTGTTGATTTCCAGTAGCTCCGTGCATTGTTTCTCCAGATCTGTGATGCGGGACTCGTGGTCGGCTGCAAAGCCCTCCAGGTCGGAGATGCGTGATGTGTGGTCTGCCAGGGAAGTCTGGACTTGGTGGAGTGTGCAGTCGAGCGTGTTAAATCTGGTGTTCATGTCTTCGTCCAGTTTCCCAATGGCAGCCATGACGCTAGCCAGCGTGGGCTGAGAAGTTGAAGGTCTATTGGCGCTAGCAGTGGCGCTAGCAGTGGCGGTACCTGGGCTGCTAGGCGGGCTTAGCTCGGGGCTAACGGCCCTGACCGTATTCATGGCAGGAACTGTCTTTCCGCTTTTCTTCGGGTTTGAGTTTGGATGCGTAGGTTTCTCCTTAGCTTTGTTTTTGTTGGAACCGCTCATTTTTGAGTAAGTGTTTATTTTTAGCAGGTATTTAACGAGAGTGTGGAGGAGCTACTCGAAGACACGACTACTCCATGCGGTGTTCACTAGCGCCCCCCCAATCAATTAAACTCTATTACCACTGTAAGCACTGAGGTCAAATGTCTAAATTATTTAATATCATTATTACTAAATTAAAAGGAAAATATTATTATTTTCCGGGCAACAATCCCTTTCTCCTCCATGTCGTGGATTAGTCTACTTCAGATTGATGTGGACGTGGAAGAACCAGAGACGTCGGAGAACCCGACGCAATCGTTTGAGATTCATAATATCGTCTGGAGGCGCACATAGCTTTGGCCTTGATAATATATATTATATGATATAGATATCTATGTATAACAGTGGCGGCTGGCGGTTTTTAAAGTGAGGGAGGAAGGACTGCGTGCTTGGTTGCCATTGGCCTGCTTGCACTATTAAAGTGCGTTCACACCAAGTTTTGTCGCGCGACAAATCATAAACTGTCGCTGTGCGAGTTTTGTCAGGCGAATTTGATAGGGGGTGCTAATGTCCCTTTACAGAGGGAAGCGAACATTACATATACAAAAGGCATTAAAGTAGTCATATTTAAGGGCATTAATTCATTAGTAGTCTGGGCAATCTACATTTTTTCTTCTCAACAATGTTAAGGAGGATCTTCCTCCCTCTCCTCACTTGAGAAGCCTCCACTGATGTATATTATGATATTATTTAGATAAAGAGCTCCAGGACTCCCGCCGGAGCACCCGGTGTGTTCTAGAATATTTACAGAACACGTCCAAAAGATGGGTACACCTCGCCATTGCGATACATCCACTGTAAACACAAGCCCATGGTACAGTGGCCGCAAGCTGCTCAGGGCCACACCCCCACCCTCCACCTTGACCCGCCTCTAAATAACGGCACGTTTGTGGAAAGCTCATTGTGGGACTGGCTCGTATTGCCTGTAATTCTGCACCAAGGCTGAATTTCTTGAACATTTTCAAATACTAAGGGCCCACTAACACCTATATATAAGCATCCATAAAGTAGCATGCCATGGGACCTTTAAAATAGGCTAGTAGTGACATAATTTAGGGAAAGTTGCACATGGGGGCAGTGTTGCGTGAGGTGAGGTTAATTGAGTTGTCTCCATCCTCCAGTTGATCTAGGTCATAAAAAACGGGAAGGGAATGTAGCTATTTCGGCAATGTAGGTAAAACCCCTAAAACTTTAATTTGGGTGCATCAATGTGATAAAAACTAGAAACCCTCCAGTTACAAGTCCAACCCACTCTACTTCCTGAGCTAATGCCGCCCCTACCATCATAGAGCTTTATGTATGCACGTCAGTCTAATTTAGCTATACATTGAATTTTCACTTCCTAGATGTACTGATTTATTTGAATATGATTAATAACTACAAGTTATTAATTGTATCTTGTTAAAAGTAACGTATGTTATCCTACTCATTCACGCTCATCATAACACTTTCCTTAAGGTTGTTGAGTAAAAAAGAAATTCACCAGCACTGTACCTCTCTATCCTCCAATTTTATAGCGTAAACTTTGCACATATATCAGCCAGGAAGCCAAAAAGGTAGGCCTTGTTTTGGGGAATGAAAAAACTGTGAATTCAATCTAGCATTCAACTGAGGATTTAAAGTAAAAAAATCATCTTGTGATTAGTCAGCCTTTGGTAGCACAATAATAATGAAATACAATTTTCCTATGGATCATGGGAGGAATAAATTTGAGTGTATGTAGATTTTCTACTCATTCATACATATTTGATAACATTTCGACCATGCATGCTAGACAACAATACAAATATTATTGACCTAGTTTGGATAAAATCGGATAAAAAATAATGATAGTCCCTCCAATATGGATTGTATACTTTGATAATGTCCTCAAACGTTGTTTGGGACTAAAGCTTCTGTTCAATAAAAATATGCATTTATTTCCCTAACTTTTGTCAGGCCTTGCAAGCGGAGATCTACAAAGAACATTGATGAACTTACGTCTGATGCTCTGACCAGGTCAATGGTGCTGTGGTTCCAAGAGTCCTCCTGGCTCTTCCCACGTGCAGACTCCTGCTGAATGCTCTGAGCCGCCAGCTCAACCAGCCTACACACACACATACACACACACACACTTTTTATACCTCCAAAACTGTAGCAGTAGATAATTATGCAAAATAAGGCGGAAGAGTGAGAAAAAATAAATAGTGTGGATTCCTTTGCAACCATATTAAAAAAACGAATGCAAATAGCCTGGCTTGCAACCACACTAATTCAATCCCAAAGATTTAACATATGCTATTTTTTGTACGGTAGTTGAATATGCTATGTATTTCAATGACCTTTGCGAACATTTGTGTTCGTAAATGTCACTAGGACTTGAGATGGGAAAATACTGATAGAGACTTTGCAAGGTCTACGATCCTTGTTCCAAGTCCCAAATGACCCCATGCAGGTAATGTTTAGATTTGTAATGCTTTTTTAATGCTTAAAATGTCTACTTTGAAAGGTCGGACAAGAAGTATTGGTGCCCTCTAGTGGTATTAAACAGAATAACACCAACCCGTGACATGGAATTTAACTCCCATCTCACTTTCAACAATACTTCCACATCCCCAAATCAAACAAAAGGCCAAAAATGTAAAGGCAGTACAAACATGTTTACGGTTAATTGTCTTATTTCTGCCACTATGGGTGTCTTAATCAAAAGAAAATTAGAAAAATAAAAAATAGCCTTTTTTTCTTTTCTTTTTCAATTAAACTAGAGATGTCTCATATTTCCAAATGTATCGAACTCTCTTATAGAAGTGTATCCCACTAGCTTTTCAACAGTAAAAAGCAGGTAAATAATTGCTTGGCCAATGGAACGCTAGTTTTGGTCTTACGCACATAAACTCTATATAAGACTGATTAAACTGACTTTCATTTTGATTAATTTGGTGGAAGCAATAGCAGGCTGTTTTCACACCAAAAAAGGTGCCTACAAAACGAGTACAAAAGGTGCCTAGAAAACAAATACAAAACTAGTACAAAAGGCACCTCCAAAATGAGCATTCAAGTGCTTGTTGAGATTTAGACCACATATTCAGTTAATGTTTTTTGCGGTGTTTCTTGCAATCCTAATACTTCCGGTCCCAAACGCACACGCACGCACGCACATAACCGCACACGCACACACACTCCTTGGCATCCTACATGGCAGCGCGGATCTCATAGAGATCCACCAGGGTGTTGAGGTTGAGGTTCAGCTGGGAGGAGACGGCCTGCGGCGCCATCACCCTATGGTGCACTTTGTTCAGGTAGGACACGGCACCAGAGAGCTGCTGTCCGGCCTGCACCTGCCGATAGCTTTTCATCAGGAACCTGCAGGGGGACACAACCAATCAGAAGCAGCCTTAATTAACCCGGGATCGCCAGACAAATTGCGGACTGCTATTTGTCTGGAACCTCTCCCGCGCATCTTTCACTTCACCAACAAGCGTAGGCGTCGGGGGCCCCGGGAAGCATGGAGTAGGGAGGGGTGGGATGTGGGAGAGTGGGGTCGACACCCACCTGGCTGTCTGCAGCATCATCACTGTGTTCTCGCCCTCGTAGGTGCAGGAAGGGGTGAATTCCACGTAGATGTCCGGCAGGGCGCTGCTGCGGGAGTAGCCGTGGCCGCCACAGGACATGCGACACACCTCGATGCCCGTGTTGGCCGTCCACGTGGTGAAGGCCTTGAGACCAGCGGACAGCGCGTGGAGCTGGCGCACAGACAGGGAGGGCATGAGCGAGTCTCAGTCTCTGTGTGTGTGTGTGTGTGTGTGTGTGTGTGTGTGTGTGTGTGTGTGTGTGTGTGTGTGTGTGTGTACACATTTAATGAACTTCCCTTGCAGTTTAAAATGTACAATGCAATCAAAGGCCATGCTGGTTAGAAAATGTCGATGTAAATGAGAGGAGAAGAAAGAAACACGCTAAAGAGCTATGAGTGTGAAGAGTTGAGTCGCATTGTAGAAGCACGATGGTTAGGGTTGATCAGATCAACACAACAACAGAAAAGACAGACAAGGTTAGGGCATGATGCCGATTCTGCCATTAGTAATGCCTGGGGGATGACTGCCGAACTGAAGTCCGTCCGTACCTCTGGCATTTCACTGAGGTCGCCCTGGTTGATGTCTCCAGAGATGCGGTTGTAGGTATCAATCATGTACTGGCCAGCAAACAGGAAGGCGTAGGCTGTGGCCAGCAGCGGGAACAGCTTGTGCTGCTGGGTTTGGTAGTCCAGGATCTGGGGCTCAGCTTCTCTGTGAGAGAAAAACAAAAGGATAATCAAGGTTGATCTGCAATAATTTAGACATTATTAAATGAATATCAAGATTTATGAGAAACTAATATTATTGAAATGGCCCCAAAGCAATACTGGATGTTGATCCCGAAAAAAAAAAAGAAGGTTTTCTTAAATAAATTATTTAAATAATAAATGTATTAGTCAATTACAAAAGTGTTGTTTAATTGGATGACATGAATATTGACCGTGACCTCTGGCTCCACACAGGAGCGGCTGGTGAAAAATGTAGTTTACAAGGCGTAATAACGGTCGTAGTTTAATTCATTTCGTCTCAGTGAGTGCGTTTGGTGCATGTTTTCAATACTGGAAGAAAAAAATATTGTCTGGAGTGGGGTGGCAGTGGGAGAAGGACTCACCCTGCGCGGATCTCTGATTGATGTCGCACAGCACTGTAGCGGATGGCGATTGTGCAGCATTGGGAGAGCACGATGCCTGCGTTCCCCACGATCAAAGAGCGGATGAACACCATGGTGCCGTAGGTTAGCTTGGAGCTCAGCGGCTTCACATAGCTGCCGTCTGGTTTCACCTTGGGGAGTCAAAGGAGCAACGTTTGCTACTGAACCGGGTGCATGTGAGTTACATACATACATTTGAAACATGTTTCGCACTGCATTTTATTTCACTGGTGAGCCCTGAGCTGTCAATCAAAGAAGGCAGGAGTAGACTAAGGATTAGTTTATGGTTTTATCTTGATCGTAAATGGATTGTTTGCATCAGGAACATCAGACACTATCGCAGCCATTTTTGCTTTTCACAGTCTAGGGAGGTTCGTTTTATGTTATCGATGGTGCCGAAGGATTCTCAGCTGTCATATTTCATTAATATTCCATATTGTACTTTGTGGCCAAGAAAACGTAATGTAGATCAAATTGCGTTTAGTTCCCAAGCTGATATTTAAAAAGCTAGTAAGTTAAATTACTTTCACTACACTTATCCTACTACTGAGTTGTATAAGTCTGCCAGAAAATAGTAAACTAAACATAACCAATCCATATTAACAGAACCGTCATTGATTGGCAGCTGAGGGCACATCAGTCTTGTTATTATGAAATATAGCTCATCCTCCACCCTGCCAAACCTGCCTAAGCACCTGTTGTTTTTAAAGGAATTGATCAATTGAGCAACTGAGGGGTTGGTATTAGCATCAAATCGCCCCGAATTTGAATCGACCCGAAAATTAACACACATGAAAGAGAATCAATAAAGAACTGTGGTGGTGGTTTTCAGTGTCCTGTGTGAGACCCGAAGCACTGAAAGAGAAGTATTGACTCCAAGGTCTATTTGGAAGAAAGAGACTTGGAAACTGCACCCTGCCAATCCCAACTTCTACATTTCGCGGACCAGCCAGGAGAGGACTACGTCAGATCCAAACTCCCCATAAACCACTCTGAAACAAGGTATTGTGAAACCAAATAGAGAAAGGTTGTTGTTGTGAATTATGTGTAGTAAAAATGTGGAACTTATCAGTACGGTAGTAATTAAAGTGATTTAATTACTACTAAGGAAGTTGCAATGTGTTAGATTCGCCCCCTCCCAATGAGTTGGCGAGGGACTTTCAGATTAAAAACAACTTCAATTACAGTGTTCTGTCTGCTCTAACTGGATGTGCAACCCTGTGTCAGGAACTGGGTAGCGTGAGTGGGATAGTTTTAGGAGTATCCACTTCCTCTTGTCACTAAAACAGGTAGGAACAGGCTGGAGAGCATTTGTAGCATGTAGAATACATCATTAAATCCCACGTTATAGGATGTGGTTTTATTGATGACTTTATTGAAATCACTATCACTCAGCACTGACTACAGACGCCCAGGTTATTTTAAAAGCTAGTTGAAATGCTAACCAGTGTGACCTTTACTTCTTTCCTTAAAATACAGTCTCACCTGTGCATATTTCATCAGCATGTTCTCTCGCGGGATTCGCACATGCTCCAGTTTAAGGTAACCATTGTCGACCGCATCAAATCCAAACTTTGGTCCAATGTCCCCGATCACAATACCTGAGCAAGTGGGAAGGGCAAAGCCAGAAAGAAATAAGTCAAAGAGAGATACAGAAAGAGAGGGATAGAAAGAAAGATGATAGGCAAAAACAGAGGGCTAGAGAGATGAGAAATTCATATAGAGACAGGGAGCTGATGGGGGGGGACAAGGGGAATTTAATAACAGAAATGCAAATTAAATCATACAAATAATGTGATGGAAAACAGAAATTTGTCATGTGCTTCTAATGCTGTGATTTAGGCTTATCAAGGTGTGCATTAAGCATCAGAAAATGATGTTCAATCACATCCATTGCAACATCCCAATCTATTCATCCTACTGGCCAACGATCGATGCAGATGATTCATTACTGAAACACAAATAACGGCAAAAAAGCTATGGCGTTTTGGACTTTGAAGAAATACAAACTACGTATACAGCAAGGGGGAGGGGCTTCAAAGAAGGGCTTTAGACCACACCCCTACAATCCTGAGTCTCTAAGACGGGAGTTTATTAGTCTTTGGGGCTTGGTGAGGCTGCACACCTGTTGGGCCTTGGACAACACAGGTAAAACCAGCCATCATCACACAAACACTCAAGAGATCTCGGACACGTGGGGAGGCAACACCTCAGCTTCCTGCAGCATTGTGCTAATAAATGGCTTCCACCATATCTATCTGAATCCTGTACGGAAGAGGAGCCCAGTAGAACCGCCTATGTGGCAGGGTTTACTACTACATTTGCCTTTGTGCATTTTCTAGACAAGATATTTGGTGGGCAAGGGATTTTGATATTTAACTTTTTTAGATCCCGTTATCCATCAATTCAAAAAAAGAGCAATAAAGAGAAAAAATTGGGCATGCCGATGCCAGAGAGAGGCAAAGAACAGCTACAGACCAAAGAAGACACTGGTGACTGTCAGACTTCTACAGGGAGCAGAGGTTCTGCAGAGCGGCGTGATTACCTGGCAGTGGCATGTGGGTGCCCATGCTACGGAGAGGCACAATGAAGGCGTTCAGACCATGGCACTTGCCCTGTGTGTACAGCTGAGCCAACACGATGGCATGGTTGGAGGTCTTTCCAACTGCATAGAGATCCGGGGGGGGGGGGGGGGGGGGGGGGGGGGGAGGGACAGGAAAGAGACTTTCATTCAAGGGTTTATTCAATTTAACGCTGGGAGAAAGACATCTCTTCACTTCTAAGCCAGCTGTAGAGGTATCCCAGTGCCTGAAGCGAGGGCTGAGTGAGTGCTTACGTCCCCCTGGCCACCACTTGATGGAGGTGACGGTCGGGCTGTGCATTACAAACTCCTGAGTAGCTGGGTCGAACGTGGCGGTGGTCTCCAGACCTCGGAGGTGTGTGCCTAATAAAATGCCCCCCACACACACACACACACACACAAACACACATGTTATAACCATTTCAATAATAAAGTCAAATTCACATTTGCATGACATTTTTGTTTGGAATTTCTCATAAGGCCATATTGATCTTATGAAGTCATGTTTCAGTTTCTTGATGAATATAATTCTGGCCTTGAGCCAGTTAAAACTAGATTTCAAAACCCCAAAAGTGGACAGACATTTATTGATTTCCACGGATGATCCGCTGATAGATCTATCCCCAAGTGTTCCTACGGGAGCGAGCCCAGACTGATCCACAGCGTGAAACTGAAATTTAACCCAATGAGATCAGGGTGGTCTAATGAGGCAAATAGAATGCATGTCGGTTTTTGACAAATCTCAGCAAATGCAAATAAAGAGACATTTCCACAGCTATGCTCTACACCCATAAATGACGGTACCATTTGACACAAAACGGCTCATATGTGCAAAGACGTGGCTGACCACCAATCTATCAGCTTTCTGACCGCCAACTTGACCCAAGCCACCTGTCCAGAGGAAGATGCAGTCACCCTGGGCCCACTGGCCCGTGCTACATGGTCAGTTCCAGGTGTACTGCTTTACCATGGCCCATTTCCGTCTGAGCATATGTGCCGATGATCTCCAGGTCCCAGGAGGGTGAGAAGAAGCGGTCCATTTGCTCTGGGGTGGCCTGGTTGAGAAGGGTGGGCAGGAACATGGCCAGATGGATTTCCAGCGGGTTTCCTCTGAAGCGGTGTACAAAGCTGTCGCGAAGGCAGCAGCAAGCAGTGAAGGATTCGAGAAATGAATTAGATGAGGGTGAGGTAAATAATAAAAAATAAATAAAAACGAGATGAGGGGAAAGATTCCTCAGATTAGAATCAGTGGGATCATTCAGAGTTGAACAATTGTTTAGATTCATTTGATATAGCTCTTTACAAAATTCAGCACAAGGCAGCAATTAAAAGAGAACACAACATAATCAGTATGAGAACATCATCCATGCTAATGCGCCAAGGTTTCGGCCAAATTGAAAAGCACGGCAAAGCAGTTAATAGGAAGCCTGAGCATCATTGAAGAGTACTACCGCTAATTGCCTGAAGGTGATCCATGTTCAGGGAGACACGGATAAGATGCAACCTTACAAATCCCTGGGAGGGACATATCATGCAGCAGAGGATAGCTGGCCTGAACAGCAGAGAACTTCAAGCCCTTTGCATTAAGAGGACTACCTAGGTTGCCAACCCCCCCAAAAAAGTGTGACTTGGAGTGTCAAGTACATTGTTTTCCCAAATAATACAACATGGTAACATTACCATGTGATTGATGCCCCTCTCAATACTTCCTTAACAATCTTGGTTTATATTAACTCCCAATTATTGACTTACCAAAGATGGGATTTTGAGAAGCCACACAATTCAGATTTTTTAGTCAATATCCAATTATACACATATAAGGAAACCTTTTTATTTGAATGTTGTTGAGATCTGTCAAATACCAATTGTATTTTTTATTTTCTTTACCATCAAGAAAAATAAGTCAAAATGCTCTTTACTAATATAATGCATTAAAGATAATACATGAATGTACTACATCTAATTTTGAACAGATAAAAAAACATTAAAAAAAATATATAGATTGTTCCCATTTGAGTTTTAATGGATATGAATTCAAATATGGATTTACATTAAATTGATAGTCTTTCCAACACATCAGCCTTTGCTTTCAGTCAATTTCCGGTCCACTGTGAGCTTTGGGTCGTGTCTGCAACTGTGCTCCGAGCTCAAAGAAAATCACCAAGATTCTCAGCAGAGTGTTACTTTGACACAAGTTCACAAAGCTATCAGCAATGCAACACCACTTAACCTAGGTTTTTATGCATTTGAATTTATATCCAGTAAAAATAACACAGGTGCTGTAGGTAAGATATTGTAAAGTGAAGAAGAAAGTACTTGAAAAAATGTCACAGCCCAAAAAAGAGTCTCTATTGAAAAGTGTACGCACTTTCAAAGATGATAAGATGATTCTGAACTGATCACAGAAGAGATGCCCTGATGTTCAGGGAGGTCTTATCCAAGTTAGCTCATACAGAGGCAGACAAAGTTGACCCAAAAAAACATTTTCTAAGAGCCATTCAACACTAAACAATAAAATCATTTTTATTGGAATGACAACATGTCATTCCTCAAACAACAATCAAATAGCTCTTATAGGGCCCATATTTAACGACCAGCTGAGAATGTGATTAGCTGTTAAGAAACATTTCTAAATCTCTCCTGCCCTTTGACTTGGTGACATCGTGTGGGAGTGTCCACCTACATCTTTAAATGGATTGCGAAGCCTAACTGTTGGGTAGGCTGGTAGACTGATGCATCCATCATACATCTACGGCGGATTTTGAAACTGCTTGCAATAGCTATTCACACTCACATGGTGGTGAAAAAGGGACCCTCCAAAATCTTATCTACAGCACCATTATTTGGGGGGGAAAATTAACTGGGAATGTGTAATGAGTTGTTGTAAGAACTTGAAGTGAGCCGGACAACTGACCGTGTCCCATCTCAGTTTGCGCGTAGGTGCCCAGCACGGTGCAGGATTGAGCGAGAGGGACCCATTTGTTGAACTGCTCAGAGTCACACTGGGTGTACAGGGTTGGGAGAAACATGACGTAATGTAGACCCAACGCCTCCCGTCCGGTGCCCCAGTACATACTGGATGAAGGGAAGGCAAGAGACACTAAATCCACGCTTAGCTCGAGGAATGTTCTGCCGTTTATGCATGTAGCTACATGCATCGTGGCAGTCTTTACCCCGGTCATTCATTAAATGCTTGGTTACACAACCCACTAGTGCACTAGTGCCCTCTATGGAAAAAGCCGTGTCAGGGCCAAGGCTAGGGCACTTCCAGACGGCTAGTGTCTTTCTACTGTCTCCTTAACCCCTTTCCCCTTCCTCCACACACTCTTAAGTGGCCAGATACCTTTGGTGTCACTCTTAATTCAAATTGAGAGTCTGAGACAGTCAATGACTGTCATCAGAGATCCCAGTTGGCCCCAGTTTGACTTAATTCAAATTAAGAGTGACACCATAAATTAACTTACATTTATGCAACTCAGATACGTAAAGCACAAAGTACAAAAACAGTTGCAGGGAATAAAGTGATCATGTCTTCAATAAGCACAGTGCTGATTCAATTCAGCGATCTAGCTACGTCTGAGACAGTCAATGACATCATGTCATCAGAGATCCCGGTTGGCCCCATTTGACACAACTTTACAAGGGACTACCAGTCTAGGTATCAATCACTGACACAAATCACCATTTCGACCCTGTGTCCATATCACAGCCATCCAATCCATGTTTGCACACAGCACTGAAGCATTGCTTTCATTACATCTTACTCACTTTTCCAACCTTTGCACATTACTTTACCTCTGCCCTACCGCAGCTCATGGTGGTGTACACTTATGGCAAATGGACTAGGATACAGGCTAGTTACATAAGTTGGAACTAACGAGAGGTGTGCAATGAATGACAGTTCTAGGCTGATACACAACATTTCCACAACTCACCATCTAACACCGAAGTCAACCACAAATGATACAACTTTGTTTGCCTAGTTCAGGGGTCAGGAGCCTATGTCTCTGCAGCCTGCGTGACTCTTGCCACTGACTGATAACATATGGGTGACAAACAAGACAGAAATAGATTTGATTTTCAAAATTAAAATTATAGATAAGAGATATTTCCATGAATGTCTTGATGGGATACAAAGCTAAATTGTCATGTTCATGTCCATTTTATTTGTATTGCCCTTAATCAAAGTTACAGTAAAGAGAATACTCCCTTATTTATCAAGGTAGACCAACCCTGAAAAGATTATGAAAGGCCGGGAATACAACGTATCATTTGTCCTAGCCTATTTGTCAGATGCAATGAAAAGATACTGTATATTCTCTAAAAACCTTTTATGGTAATAATGTAACCCAAATTTTGGATCTCCAAAGAACTTTCAAGAAATTTAAAAAATGTAATGGCTCTTCCGAATGAAAATAATCCTGACCCCTGGCCTAGTTAATGGTTTAATGTGTGACTCATTGCAAATGGGTCCAATTGAAGTGTCTTCGCTAACAAAAACAAATGCAAGCAAAAACGAAAAACACTACAAAGCAGCTGGTAGCCAGGTACATTAGCATGGATGTCAACTCATTTCATCGAGGAGTGAGGGAGGTTTTGGGCAAGATTAAAGGAATGATTACCAAGCAGTAATTCATTGGTTAGCATAAAATAAAAACAATGGATGCAAGTAATGGCACCAGTTTAAAAAGAGTAATGTGCGATTTCCAAGTATATATATGTATTCTACCGGTGAGGGTAGGTTAACCCTCAAATAAAATAAAATATATTAAAGTCGCAATGTTAAACATTCAACCGTCATGTAGATAAAAATAATCTGGGCATATGTAGTCAATGCTGATCGAATTTAAAAAATCCAATCTTATAACTGACATATTCCAAAAATAGAAAGAGCTGGCCAGGCGGTACCTCGCTCTAATAGATAATTAATAATAGTGTGGTTTCTTCTAACCTTTTAAAATACACAATTTGTGATTGCAACCTAGCAGTAACAAAATAGTTACACCACTAGTACTTACCAACAGCTAAATAACAAGCGTTTTAGTGGAGTATGCAAAAAAATATGTACAGCTTGATGTGACTTTTCTGCAGCTGTACTGTACTACTTAACCCAGGTGTTGTGAAGATATTGGCCATTGTAGTGTAGTGTCTATATGCCCTTCATGATGGACTCTGTACCTCTTATACCAGTTGATCTCAACAGGGTCTGAAATGCCGTACTCCCGGAGCTTTAGGATCATGTGGGCACTCTTTTTCACTGCCTGGTCATAACGTTCGCTGCGAGACAGGAAGTTGGGGTTCCCATAATCAAAGTCAGGGTCATTGAGGACCAAGGACTCTACAGTAGAGAAGGGATACAGGTACGCATTCAGTCAGATATGATTATAAACCTGATGTTGACAGTCGACATGCACAAATGATAACAATACTTAATATTGGTCATTTGGGGATCCCGTTGAAAGCAGTGAAGTGGTTGCAAATGTGATGTTTACCTTTTTTCTGGCATCGAATGTTCATTATCAATAATGACCCTGATTCTTCCATCTTATTTTAACACGAACGTGTTTACAAACGTTTTTATCTGAAGAAAATAGTAATGTTTTCAATGTTTAAATATGCCTCACCCACTGTTTCCAGGGAAGTGGTGTAATTTAAATAGTGAAGAGGACTCCGGATTCAAAGTGGGATGACTTCAATACAGATGACCCACTTGAACTGTCAAGTGGGTTCATATGTGACCCGGTAACTATTATATCACTTTGTGCTGTCAGGATAGCTTTTCAGCTAATACATTTCACTATCACTAGGTTAACCCGATGTATTTTATACATCACCGATGTTATTGTTGTGAATTACAGCTGCTGTGTCCTCACTGAAGTATGTTTGTCAATTACCCCTTACATGAATCAACCAACTCACGTATTTCTCGCCTCCTATTCGTCCTTTCAACACCGCCATCGAGGATGTTTGTGAGTTTTTCGATGTCAAATGTTGCATTTTGTCGCTCTCTAAGTATATCAGGATTCATTATTGTATATTGTCCTGTAGAACACTAGCCAGTCAATAATCAGTACGAGGCATAGATATTGTATAACTTCTGCTCCCGGACAAGGGTGGGCTCTTGGCTGTCGTCTTTAGTTGTAGACGCGGTTGAAGGGGATCCTGTATTGTAGCTTTATCCTGGTTGCAACGCAATTTCCGGTCTTTTACTTTCCATGAGCTGTGTACGCCATTTAACAAGTCCCCGGAGTGAGAATTAATACGAACATAAAAATATCAACAACGGCAACGAGAATAAATGTGGAGTTCTTACGAATGTTCCTTCAAAGCAATATACGAAACATCAACGGAAACGGATGTCACTCTATTAAAAGTCCCTTTCTCCCGCCCTCTCCCTCGCTAATAACCCTTATTTGGTGCATCTCATTCCAGGCTTTCCGTCGCGTAATGACAACGCCTGGGAACGAGGTCACAGCAAGTTACACACTACGGATATCTCGAGCTTCCAAATACAGTCAAAACGTTTTTATGGTGGTCTGTCACTGATTCCATGTAGTTTTATTGTTTCAAAGGTATTGACTGACGGCGCATTATTGCTCAAGAAAATAAATCTGGCCAGAATATCATTTCATTATCTAATGTTTAACACTGAAAAAAACGTCCTTTGCGCACCTCCAAGAAACTAATGACAGAGGGCACTCTTGGTTCTAGCCTCAGTTCATATGACTTCCGATAATGAGAAGAAGAAGAGGAAGAAGAAGAATAATATTATGAATGTTATGGCTGATCCCAGATCCCAGTGTTGACCTAAAGTTTTTGAGTATAAGCAAATCAAGGATGTCAGAGGGTGTAGTAAAAGAGATAGAAGTCTGGCAGCAACAAGTGTGGGGAGACCATCTACTCATTTACACTGATGGGTCAAAGGAGCATGAGAATGGTAAAGTAGCAGTGGGTATTAGCATTCGTGAAATCGGGTACAAAAAAGGATGTAGAATCTCAGATCACATGTCAGTATTCACAGCAGAGATGGTGGCAGTTCTATGGGCATTACGATGGGTGGAGGATAATAAACAGGGGTATTCAATAATATTGCAATGACCACAGGCGAGGTAGTGAGCGAAGAAAGTCCATAGGAGCTTTATTAGATTCCTCAAAAGGTCAGACAGGCGCAGCTCCAACGGAACACTCAACAACCGGAAACCCCCGGGACCCCCCTCTCAGAAGGCCCGCCCCTTCCTCCCAAACCCTGTGACGCTACATTACCCCCCCTTCACAAAGTTCCTCGCCCCGAGGAATCACAGAAAAAACAGCCCCCAGAATAAACGTAACTTCCCTTTAACATGACGTGCTTCAACCCCCCCCCCCCCCACAGAACAACAGGCACAACGCTGAACAAAATTACTAAACTCATCCTACAGATAGCAAACAAAGTCTTTTAAGTGCCCTGGTGGCCCCCTGGGCCGTCGAGAACCCTCTCCCCGGGCCTCGGGTACAAAGGGAACGGGGTCTTCAGCACCTGGGAGGGGGCGGGGGGGCGGGGGGCAAAGGGTGTCGGATACAGGGGAGGGCCGGTTATCCCCGCCAGCTGGGGTAAAGGCGTCCGACCGAGGCCCCGCCGGTGTCGCCGGGGGGGTGGGCTTTGAGGCGGCAGGGCGGCAGCGAGGGGCAACGGGACCCCCCTGGGCCAATGGGGAGGCACCCCCTTGGTACGGAGCCAGTCTGTCTCTGTGTAGTGCCACCCTTCTTCCTTTAGGTGGTAGGTGCAACCGGTACACCACTTCACCCAGCCTCTCCAGAACTCGACAGGGGCCCACCCAAGGACTGTCCAGTTTAGGGCATCTCCCCTTCTTCCTTTGGGGATTGAACACCCAAACTAGCTCTCCCGCCTGGAAATGCCGGCCTTTGCTTTTTATGTCGTAATTCCTTTTCTGCCTCACCCCTGCCCTCTGCTGTTGCTCCTGGGCAAATAGATGGGCCGACTCCAGGCGATCTTGGAGTCTCCTGGCATACTCAGGGCCAGGGGAACAGTCTGGGGCATCCGGCGGACGACCAAATGCCAACTCCGCCGGGGTACGAAGCTCCCTTCCCAGCATGAGAAGGGAAGGCGTGCATGACGTAGACTCCTGCACGGCGGTGCGGCAAGCCATGAGAACCAGAGGAAGGTGGTTATCCCAGTCTCTCTGGTGCTGGGAGGTGAGGATGGCCAGCTGTTGGCCCATGGTGCGGTGGAAGCGCTCCACCAGTCCATCACTCTGCGGCCTCTGGGGAGTGGTGCGGGTCTTATGGATGCCCAGGCGCTCACACATAGCGGAGAACACCCGGGACTCAAAATTTCTCCCCTGGTCGCTATGCAATGTCTCTGGCACCCCAAAACGGCTGAACATGCCTTCCAACAGGGCGTCGGCCACGGTCTCAGCTTCTTGATCGGGGATGGCATAGGCTTCGGGCCACTTGGAGAAGTAGTCGATGGCAGTGAGAACGAAGCGGTTGCCACGGTCCGAGCGGGGCAGCGGCCCCACCACATCCACCGCCACCCTCTCCATAGGCGCGCCCACCAGAAACTGCTGAAGGGGAGCATTGAGCGCCCGGTGGGGCCCTTCCGTGCGGTGCAGGGGTCACACAGACGGCAAAAGTCCTCGACATCCCTCCGGGACCGGCCCCAGTAAAAACCCTGGCGTAGGCGTCGGAGTGTCTTAGCAACCCCAAAGTGCCCCGACCCTGCGGCTCCATGCATGGCCTCGAGCACAGCCCCCTGTAGGCCCTTGGGAACCACAACCTGCCACCTTTCTTCGCCCGTGGCCGGCTCCTTCCAGGCCTGCTGCAGCACGCCCCGGCAGAGGCGCAGAGCCCCGAACTTGGTCCACAGTCCCATGACATCTCTGGAGAGGGCGGCCACCTCCTCCCACGGTGGTTTTCGCTGCACCTCCACCCACTGCAACACCGGCTGAAGGTCGGTATCCTGCTCCTGCTGCTTTCTCCAATCGCCTCCACCTATGGTCTCCAACCCTCGGCAGATGACCTCCAACTGCTGCACCGCGGCGCATCCCTCCTCCTCTGCCCGCAGCTCTCTCTCGCCTCCTTCCTCTCGCAGCAGCGACACCCCTCGGCAGCGCAGGGCCGCCGAGAGAGTGCGTCGGCGTTGGTGTGTCGGGGTCCAGCCCGGTGTTCCACTCGGAAGACGTAGGCCTGGAGTTCCTCCAACCACCTGGCCACCTGCCCTTCCGGCTCTTTGAAGGTCATGAGCCACTGGAGAGCAGAGTGGTCAGTCCTCACTGTAAAAGGCAGGCCGCAGAGGTAGTACCTGAAGTGACGGATGGAGAGCACTACGGCCAAGAGCTCTCTGCGGGTAACGCAGTAACGCCGCTCCGCCTTGTTAAAGGCCCGGCTAAAGTACGCCACCACTCTCTCACCATCGGGCCCCACTTGGGAGAGCACCCCTCCCACCCCGACGCCACTAGCATCGGTGTCCAGCATGAACGGCAGCGAGGGGTCAGCTGGGGCCAGCACGGGGGACTCGCTCAGGGCACGCTGAAGGCTGGTGAACGCCCCCTGGCACTGCTCAGTCCACAGGAAAACACTGTCCTTTTGTAGCAGCCTGTAAAGAGGAGCAGCCAAGCATGAAAAACCCCGCACAAACTTCCGGTAATAGGAAGCCAGGCCCAGGAAGCTCTTGAGCTGCCTCTGATTAGCCGGGGGGGGCCAGTCTGCAACCGCCTGCACTTTCGCTTCCATTGTGCGGATGCCCTCCCCCCCCACTGTGTGCCCCAAGAACTGTACCTCTCTGCGCATGAAGTGACACTTATCTGGATGCAGCTTCAGGCCCGCTGCACGGATCCGTTCCAGCACCCGGCGCAGGGACTCGAGGGCGGAGTCAAAGGCACTGCCATGCGCCAAGATATCGTCCAGGTATACCAGGCACTGTTGGCGGGGGATGCCTGACAAAACCCGGTCCATCAGGCGGGCGAAGGTGGCTGGAGCGTTACACAGTCCAAAACTAAGGACTTGGAACTGCCACAAACCCCGGCCTGTGCAGAACGCTGTCTTGGGTCTTGCTTCTGGGGAGAGGGGCACCTGGTAGT
Source organism: Pollachius pollachius (assembly GCF_949987615.1). Classification (NCBI taxonomy): domain Eukaryota; kingdom Metazoa; phylum Chordata; class Actinopteri; order Gadiformes; family Gadidae; genus Pollachius; species Pollachius pollachius. The sequence goes on from NC_136935.1 coordinate 31,560,251, forward strand.
ACCCACTGCGAAGGTCCAAGGCAGAGAACCAGGACGATCCCGAGACTAAATCCAGGGACTCGTCGATGGGCGGCAGCGGGTACGAATCTTTTTTGGTCACCCCATTCACCGGCCTGTAGTCCGGGCAGAGCCGCCAGGTGCCGTTCTTTTTGGGGACCATGACGACAGCGGACGCCCAAGGACTGTCACAAGGCTCAATTACGCCTGCCTGCAGCATGTCCTCCACCGCTTGGTCACACGCCTCCTGACGTGCCAAAGGGAGACGACGCGGCCGACACTTGATAGGCCTGGCCTCCCCAGTGTCGATCTCGTGTAGCACCAAGGGAGTCCGGCCCAAGTCATCCTCCCCCATAGCAAAACTGTCCTGGAACTCCAGCAGCAACTGCCACAACCGCTCCTGCTGCTGGTCGTCCAGCACCCTCCCGGTTCTTTAGCCATATCTCCCTCACGGTCGGCGGCGACGCCCCCCCCTTCAGTCGTCGTGACTGGGCCTGGGCTGCTTGGGGCACATAAGTCCTGGGAAAGGTTACGGACACCACGGGTAGGGGATCGCTGACTTCGGGCTCTACTGCACACACTGCCGCCGAGATGGAACCCACGGGTGGCCCCGAACCTGAGCCAGTGGGCAACAAAGCGATCACAGGCCCCCCTCGGAAGCTCACCGTGCCCCCGTCCAGATCGAGTTGGCAACCTGTGGCCTTCAAAAAGTCACAGCCCAGAATACATGGGTCCTGCACCGCTGCTACCCACACTGGGTGACGTACGTCCTTTCCCCCCACAGTTAATGTAAGTAACCCCGTACCTTTCATTGGGGCCAGCCCCCCTGTGGCCGTGCGCAGCTGCACGTCAGTGGGCTCCAACCGAATCCACTCCGGGCACACGTCTGGTCTGAGCACCGTCACTGATGAACCGGTATCCACCAGGACCGAACACGGCACCCCCTCCACGGCCACAGGAACATAGCATGAATCCCCGTCACCGAGTCGACCCACCACCATCGCCGTCCTTGAAGCGTCGATGACGTCTGCTTCTGGGGGAAGTGGGTCTTGGCTCCCCCGCCTTTGCTGACGTGGCCCCTCCGTTTCTGGAACAGCTGGGGCGGGGGGAGCGGGGGAAGAACTGTTTACGGTCCGCACATCCCCCCCCTGTGCGGGCCCTGTGGCGTTTCCCGGACCCGCGCGTGTGGGGCAATCTCTGACCAAATGTCCGGGTTGGCCACAGCCCCAACAGGCTCTTTGGTCGGGACGCTGTCGAATGCGTGACGGCTGCAGTGATACGGCCCTTATCAGTTCCGTAATTTCTGTCGCCCACGCCGGCTTTTCCTCCGCCACCGGGCCCCGGGCTGCTCCCCCTGCCGGATAACTCCCTCTCGGGCCCCCCTCAGTGACCGCGCCCCACACGATTTCCCTCTCCACGGCCATCTCCAAAGCCGACTGAAGAGAAATTGGGTGCTGTAATTGCACTTGAACCCGCAGCTCCAGAGGAAGGGGCTCTGATGAACTGGTCCCGTGCCAACTCGCTCTGCACGCTGGGGGGCATGTGTGCATATGCCCTACGTGTCAGGCTCTCAATGTCATTAGCCAACACCCTCAGCGACTCCCCCGGCTTCCTGCAGCGGTTACCAAGCTCATTACGAAGGAGCTCCGGCTTCACACATTGTCCAAACCGCCTCTCCAAGGCCCCCACTAAGGCTCCGTAATCCCGTCTCTCCCCCGGTGAAAGCAGCAGCAGGCACGACAACGCGTCGTCTGTGAGGCACAAAGCCAGCTGCAATGCTTTAGCCTCTACTGTCCATCCCCCAGCGTCAGCCAGCAGTTCAAATTGAGCATGAAACGCCTCCCAGTCAGATCTACCGGAGTACTTAGGCGTCTTAACCGAAACGGCGGCAACTGGGACATGGGGGGCGGCAACTGGAACATGGGCGCCGCCATGTCTGTTTACCTCCCGAGCCGCGTGCTCCCGCTCCGGGCGCGCGGGAAGAGAAGACAACCCTGCGTCGGCCGCCAGCTTCCTTGCAGCTTCTCTCAACCCCTCTCTGGCCTCTTGGGAAGCTCTGCGAAACTCCCCATATGCGTCCTCTGTCCATCCGAACGCACCAGTCTCCTGCTCCACCTCCTCCTCTTTCACTTTCGGAAAAGACATGACCGACGCGAACTGACCGACACACTGAAACTAACGCTGTAGCCCGACCGCGACGTAAATCCAAAGTAGCCCTCCGCTTGGACGCACAACTCTCCACCCACTCCCGTCGTTTGTTCACTTCTGACACCAATCTAATGACCACGGGCGAGGTAGTGAGCGAAGAAAGTCCATAGGAGCTTTATTAGATTCCTCAAAAGGTCAGACAGGCGCAGCTCCACCGGAACACTCAACAACCGGAAACCCCCGGGACCCCCCTCTCAGAAGGCCCGCCCCTTCCTCCCAAACCCTGTGACGCTACATTATGTAGTGATTCAGCTGCAGCTTTAAATTCAGTAAAAGAAGGAAAATCAAAGTCCAGGCCAGATTTAATTGTGAAAATACTTCAGTCTTTGTTTAGAATTTACAAAGCAGGGAGAGAGGTGGGGTTTCTCTGGGAGCCGGTACATTTGGGTGTGAAAGGGAATGTGGAGGCGGATGAGGAGGCAAAGAAGGCGGTGAAGGAGGAAACAGTGCAAATTCATTTGCAATATGGGGCACCTGAGTACATGGAAAAAATAAACAGGGCTCTAAAAGGAAGGTGGCAAAAATCGGGAGAAGGAAAGGGCGTACTTTTCAGTTCAGGAAAATGTAAACAAAGATAGGTGCACTTTTAGGTGTATAAGAAAATATGCTGTAGTAATCTCAAGACTGAGGCTTGGACACTGTGGGCTGAGGAGTGGGCTGGCTCTGATTGGCAAACGCCTATATTGCGAGTGTGAGTGTGGAGATAGAGAAACTGAAACATGTACTCCTCCAGTGCAAGCTCTATTCCAGTCAAAGGAGGCCTCTTTTCCGGAAACTTGGATCATTTGGGGAATTAGTTTTTAATATGCGCACTCTTCCGAATCTGGATTCATTGGTTAAAGCAAAGAAATTGTTGAATTACCTTCACAACACTGGAATATATAAAAGGATTTAGAGGGAAATAACAAACAGTGGGGGGCAGCAATACGCCATAGCTACGTAAATTATGCCTAAACCAAAGAAGAAGAAAACAAATATGCCAAATATATGTGCTGAAAAAGAAGTCTCTCCTTAAATAATGGATTAAATCATGCTTCCCGCAGCAGCTGTTGCCTTTTTCCCCTGGGAGATAAACTCTGGTTCCCTGCAGGAAGGAGAATCCGTAAGAACATTTGGAAGGCAAGTGTTCGTAATGAAGGATGTTAGCTGTCAACTGTGCCCTTATCCATGTGCGTTCCACAGAAGTTATCCCATTCAAAACAGTAACTGTGCCACAGAGTTATCACTTTCAAAGTAGTTAGGTAGAACTATAATTTCCCTCCGTGGAGTATAATTTAAACTAGACTATTGGTCCCGGGTGATGGACTACGGATGGCTGTCGGGAGCAACACAATTTAAGAAAATATTTTGGTCGAACAGAGCTATTAGAAAGTCTCACGAAAATCCTATATAAAAGTCGATATAGTCTTAGATTAACCATTTCTTTTGGCATCCATCTCACTATCTCAATCTCCTTGGTCATTCTATATGCCACTACACTTACATCTCTATATGGAAACTTTCATCATTGTGCTTATTTATAGACTCAATCACCATTGTGTTAAGCGTTACCTCATTCTGGGACAGATAATGACTCAACAGCCATTTGTCTACATGGAAATATTCTAAATATTCGACATGCATGTCAAGATTTAATAAAAGGTAATACAAATGAAAATGCTTGTTTTAAACTAGTTTGATTCATAAAAAACGTATCCAGGAATATCAGGAATCAGCAACGCTTCTAGACGCTCCTTGTTCCATCCACTTTTCAGATTAATGTCCTATCAACCCGAGGAGTCAAAAGCTACACTGACTACACGGCATGCATCAGCACAGCACGAAGTGATCGTTCACACCTTGTTTGTGGAGCCATTTAATGCCATCATAGGAGCCCAGTACATGGTTCTGGGGGAAATTGAAAACTCTGAGGGTAAGGACTCTGAAGAGCACCCAATATTTACACAGCCTACATAGGACATAAATACATTGCATGGTAGTGTTCCATTGGAGGCCCATTAAACCAGGTTGCATTGCTCATAGTTGTGTTGCCTGTGCTCTGTATTAATACGTCATACACTCTCCCTCGCTGTTCTTTATTGTTTTCCCTGGCAGGTGGCATGGTGGTGGTCCGGGCCCGTGTGCTGAACTGTGTTGATGGTGTGAACATTGCCCTCTTTCAGAAAGCGGTCAATCAACAGAGGAGCTTTTTCCGAGAAGCGATGCCACCTGACTAGGGTCTGCCGTTTATACAAAAGGGTCTGGTCTCATCGTCAGTCCCACAGCTATTTGTTTATGTCAAGGAGTTCTATAACCCTTTCAGGACATATACAGGTATTGACTCAGGTGTTGTTGTTGATATTTCTTTATTTTTTTTTCCACAGAAAGCAAAATACAACTATGGTTTATTTTGTTTGCGATAACTGGTTGTACAGATGTACATTGTATAATTTAAACTTACTCATATTAGTTTCTTCATCAGGTTTATAACAAGACTGGAGGAGTAATACACAAATCTTGGTTAACATTGCACCATGTCCCTTCTTCCACAATAAAAAAAATGAAAAATGAGCAATACAGACCTGATTATAATTTTTTTTAAATACGATTTTTCCCACCTTAGAGTTTCGACAAGTAAACAGAAGTAGTTCATAAGCAGCATGTTTAATGAAAGTAGGCCTTACAGTGGAGTTAAGATTCTGAACAATTATATTTGAGCCCCTTCAAACCTCAATATGACCAAGTTGACTGCATTCTAAAGGTTAAGATCAAGGAAGCATTTCTACTCGAAAATAGTTTGATGCTCCTGTGGCTGTTACTAGCTGACAGTTTAATGAATGAAAAATAAATCATGACTTTTTCTTATATATATTTATTATATTATTTTTCAGTGTAGATTCAAGTTATATTTAAAAATATGTTTGAGTAGAAAGAGTAGCTTTAGCATGCTTTTAAATTTTAGGCATGTATGTTACTTTATATGGTTGCAAACAAAATGGTTGTCTACTCTTAAAAATAACCTATGTATTAAATTAACATTGTACAGTGTCTCATTCATCTTTACTTTGCTAAGCACAATGTAGTCAATCAGCCACTAGACTAGATTCCTCCTCATATATTGTAAACATTTCTAGTATCTGGAGTATTTATTGGCATTGTACACAGGTGTGTAACTTGAATCTTTAGACGATGCGGGAAGCATCGGTAGGCCTGAAACCGGGTCTATCTTTGCACGATCCATGGCCTGCTTGTAGTTGATCTTCTCCTTGGTGACCGGGTCTGTGATCTCCTTGGCGTAGCAGGACTCTGACTGCAGCTCTCTTAGCATGCCACTGTCAAGCAGCTTGGCTCCGATGGCGCCCAGGATGCTGACCCGTCGGCCGGTTTTCGGGTCGACCAGCCCACCAGTCAGGTGCTGTACTTCCATGTAGCGAATGGCTGTTTCTTTGGGCATCCAGCCTTTTTGAACAGCCTCCCCAACAGCCAAGAGCTCCCTGGTCCTGGGGTCTTCGATGCCTGTGAAGGCCTTCTGGGCGTTGAGCAGCCGCTGGAGTTGACTTGTCTCGATGAGGCCCTTGTCACTCGCCCTGTGGACCGGGTGTCTCTCTTTGGTGTTGACGTCAATGATGCCACCCGTGGCTGCCTGAGCTTCCAGAAGTCGTTGGGCTGTGACGCTGTCTATCATCTTACGCATGCTGGCACTGCGTATTGTGAAGCAGGTGCCAGTGTTTGTGTCAATTACCCCAGCGATTGGGTATATTTCAGTGGAAGCACTGATGGATTTGGAAGGGGTGGATTGTGCAGAGGTGATGGAGCTGGGGATGATTGAGCTGATTTTTGGTGCTTTTTTGCCGTTGTCTCCAGCTACGAGTAAGGCAAACTCTGAGATGGGCATCTTGCCATCTTTGTATTTCTGCAGATCGTTCTGTGTCAGCCAACCTTTTTTAAGGGCATCTTTGATAGAGTACTGCTTGCCACTCTTACGGTCCTGGAGTACAGATGATTCACCATCCGGGCCCTTCGAAGTCATCTCCTCCCAGTCACACTCAAGCTCCTGCAGGTGGATGTACTGTTTACGGTCGATGAGGCCCTGCGTGTAGGCGTCATAGGGGGACAGGTCCATGCCTGTGTCTGGATCCAAAATGGTGATCTTAGTGGAGACGTGACTCTCTTTGGTTCTGGTCTCCGCATGTTCCTCTTTCTGCAGTTGGAGAAGAAGCTCTCGTATGGTGTTGTCACTAAAGTGGATTTTGTCTTTCTCGCCCAGGATCTCCCTCTCCAAGCGATGGACATCGGAATCCATCTTGATGCTTTTCTGCTTATTAATGTTGGTTCTTTCACTCATCAGCCTCGTCTGCTGCTGGAACGACAGGCCGATGTCATGTTTACTTGATTCAAGGGTTCTTAGCTCCCGGGCCAAGTCATCCCTTTCTCTCTGTAGTGCATCTTGGCTTGCAACAAGGGTCGCGGACTCTCGTGAATAACTAGACTTGGAGGAAAGGAGCGAGTTGGTTTTTTCAGTGAGGCGTCTGATTTCATTCTCCACATCCTGCCTGTTAAACCGTTCACAGGATACTTGTTCCCTGAGGCGGTCTCTTTCGGCCTCTACCACCTGATCCTTCTCAATGCGGACGACTTCCTTGTACACTGTCTTCTCGCCTGACTTTTCCCGCTGTAGGATGTCAAGCTTGAGAGTTTTATTGCGGACTTCCCTCTGGATACGAATCATTTCGCTGGTCTCCTTGTCCATGTCGGACCGCAACCCACTGGTCATCCTCTCCAAGGTTGGGTCTCTCTCAACCTTCAGCACCTCTTCAACGACAATGCTCTCCTCGACAGGTGGTGGGGCATTTTCAAGCTGCTTAATGCGAAGTCTGATTTCTCTGAGTTCAGACTCAGTCTGGATCTTCCTCTGGCGCTCGTCACTCTCTCTCACAATCCTCTCCGTGTCCTCCACTTTGGTCCTCAGCTGCTGTAGCTCCAGGTCTTTCTGGCGCCGGGAGTTGACCTCATCGTCGAGTTTCCTGCCAAGCTTGTCATGCTCCATCATCAACCTTGGATCCTTCTGTAGGCGCACCACCTCCTGGACGACCACTTTCTCCTGAGGCTTCTGTCGCTCCAGAATTATGTACTTGTTCTGCAGGTCAAACACCATCTCTTCAGTGGCGCGGCGTATCTGTGTCTCGTCACGCACCTCCTTCCTCAGGCGGTCTGCCTCTTTCTCGAGCAGCGGATCGTTCTCGTACTTGACAACCTCTCTGGTGAGGAGCTTAGTCTCCACCTTGGACTTCTCCAACTTCCATTCGTCCCTCTCCTGCCTGAGGATTCTCAGCTTGTCCAAGATGGAGTTGTAGGAGTTGTGTATTTGGTTTACTTGGTCGTTGAGCCTCGTGATCTCCTTGTAGTTTTCTGGGCTCCTCTCCTCTTTAACTACCTCTTGGAGGACCTCCTTCAGCTCTACCCGGGGCTTCTCCAAACGGACGACATTCAGATCAGAGGAGACGAGGGTGGTCTGCCTCTCCAGTTCCGAGCATTGCCTACTTGTCTCTTGTATCTCTTTCTTTATGCGCATTATCTCCATCTCTGTGTTGGGATCGATGCGGTAAATCTCATTGACAATTTCGTTGACCTCAATTCGTGGCTTCCAGCCTTCCACTTCACGATATCTGCTTTGAAGCTCTGTTATCTCTGTTAATAATTTGTTGTTTTCAATCTTCCCCTCCTCAATGTCAGACTGCATTTTCTCTGATTCAATGATGAGCCCAGGGTCTTGTTCGATCTTTACCACCTCCTTAATGATAACCTTTGGCTGGATGGTTTGAATGATTCTCTCCATTGAATTGATCTGGCTCCTTGTCTGGAAGATGTCATCGTTGATCAGCTTGCTCTTGTTGCCTTCGTCTGAGATCTCCACCTCGAAGTCGCGGACAGCCCTCAGCATGGTCGGATCCTGTTCAACTTTGACCACTTCTTTTTTCACCACCCGCTCTTTGATGTTGGGCTTCTTCGCCTGCAGAATGGTGACCTCTGTCTTCATCTGAATGGTTTCCCCTTCCCTCACCCTCATTTCATCCCTCATCCTCTCAATCTCAGATTTCAGCTTGGCCGCCTCGATGTCCATCTGAGGGTCCTTCTCAAACTCGGTCACCTCTCTGGTCACCAATTTTGGAGTGGAGTTTTTTAGGGTTTCTTCCGTGATGGTGATTTTCCTGGTGATCAACTCAATCTCACCCTGGGTTGTGCTTCGCTTCAGGGACTCCTCATGCAACTTTTTTTCTAAATCCACCAGATCTGTCTCCAGTTTTGGGTCGCGGTAGTAATGCAGCACCTCCCTCTCCTCAACACGCTCCACTCCCCGGCGACTCTTCAGGGACATCATCCTGTCCTTGAAGTTCCTCAGTTCTGTCTCGGTATAAGTGAGCCTCTCCTTCTCCTCATCCAGCTCTTTCTGCAGTGCGTCTGCCTCAGAGCTACTCCTCTGTTGGCTCTCCAGTTGACACCTTTGCTCCACCATTTGTACTTTCTCTTCCTTCTAGAAGATTAGAAGCACAGAAAAGAACGATAAATGAATAAATACAACTGCAAATAACCTATTCCAATCTTCACACTAATTTTTATGAATGTATTTCACTCGTTCAAGGTGGGCAAAACGGTTGGTTTCGTCACTTGAACAAAACTTTAATGAACATCTTTAAGAAACCTTTAACCCTGTGTTGAGATCATAATCTAGTGGAAATGACTAAACCCCACCTTAATTTCCTATTTGGGTACAATGAAATACTATCTTATCTTATCTTACTATCTTATCTTCTTATCTATCGTTCTTTCACCTGTGCAGTTAGAGCCTTAGACAAGCTCATTTGGTTGAGACGTTGGGTGTTCTCAGCAGAAGTTTCAGCATAACGGTTTACCAAAGCCTTTTCCTGAAAAGCACAATAAAATTGTCATGCAATGTTCCGCAAGAAAAATGTGAACGTGGAGAATGGATTGTAATATATTGTAATCTGAAAGGTTGTCAATGTTACCTGCTGCTGCACTGCATCAGCAAGTGTAGGTACATATGGCCTCTTTGCAAACGTGGCTCCGGCATCCTCTACATTACTGTTATATTTGTCGGCATTCAACTCATACACCTGCACGATATGAACAGAGGAAATATGAATATGTTTCATATCTAAAACAAATATTGACACTATTATGTTGGAGCCTTATGTTAGACGTACACTTAGCAGACTCTGCAGGTCCTGAGACAGGTCAACCGCCCGGTCCATATCATCTCCCTTCCTCTGCAGGTCCTCCATTGCTCGCTGAAATGAAAGCATCAATTATAATAAAGAAACTATAATATGCATTTTGGTCAAATTCTTGCAGGAAGATTCAAATGACATTTTGAGGAGAAACACCTAAAGGTTGGTTACCTTCTGGGAGGCCTCCTTGGCATTAAGCTGGGCTTGGTCGTCAGTGGGGTTGAGCTGGTCCACAGGCATGTTGTCCAGGAAGGAATTCAGAGACTTGCTTGTCGCTTGGAACTCCTGGTTCTTGGTCGAAACCTCTTGCAAGAGGTTTTCTCTGATGGGACGAGGATTGTATATTATAAAAATCTTTCCTCCAAACGCCATCCACCATATGTCACGATACACCGTTAGAAATGAATCAATCCATTGATTTGCTCACCTCTCCTTCAGCTGGTTGCTGATGTTGGTGTAGCGGTTCTGCAGCTGCTGGACCTGGGTGCCCTGGCGCCTGATGTCGGGGCAGTACTCCTGGTAGCCCTGCTGCAGCGAGCTGCACAGCTGCTCTGTCTGCTCCAGGTCCTGACCTAGCTTCTTGATCTCGTCCTGGCTCGCTGACACGGCCGTGCGCAAGCTCTGCGCCGGGAAGTGGAGAGCAGACAGTTTTTAGACTTTTTGTTGGTTAGGGTTAAGATTTAAATCTAGAGGAACTTTGTTGTTGTTGCTTTTCATCTCTCAATCTTTGTTGTTTTTTATGACCTGCTGGCTGCCTTCAGCAGAGGATCACAGTTTTTACGCATGTCTTACTTGGATCTCTTGAGTACGGTTCTGGAGGACATTTGGGCTGTCAGGGATCGGACCATCCTCACAGAGGCTCTTTTCGAAGCCAGAGACGATGCCATCCACCTTTTTGATCTGGTTCTCCAGGTTCAGAGACGCATTAGCTCTACAGAGAAAACATGAAAGAAATTACTGCATCAACCTTTTATTCGCGCACCAACTGTTTTTCTAGACAAATATTTCAGAAGACTGAACCCTATTAAACAACACAGTGCATGTTGATGAATACCCAGGCTACACTCGATCTGCGACAGGCAGACAGCCTGACTTACTTTTTGGTGTAGAGGTCGGCCAAGCCGGCAATACTGTCCTTCTTGTTGTTGGCCTCTGTGAGTTTGAGTGGGAGAGCTGACGAGGAGAGGCTGGCGTCTTTGGCCAACAGGGACTGCAGGTCGGCCTGGGCGGCAATGTTCTGCTGCTCCAGGGCCTTCAGGGCCTTTGAGGCTTTCTATATAAAAGGAGTCACAAAACAAAGGACTGGATTAAAGAATGAGTTATGATATCATCCATCATGTTACACCTACGAAACCAAAATGACAGGGGAAAACGAGAATATTAGCCGATTTTTAAAAATATTAAAGATATGTTGATTTGTTGGTCATTCCTCCAGCTCTCTGACCTCTTGTTCCTTCAGCCGCTTGGCCAGATCGGCCGCCGTGTTGCCACGCTCCAGGGGGGCTCGCAGCCGGCTCAGGGTGTCCTGCTCAGTCTGGGCCAGGTCGCTGTCCAGCTTGTCCAGCTGGTCGGCCAGAGCCACTGCTTTAGGGTCCATGGGAGCCGCAGACACTGGGGCTGAAGGATAGGATGGAGGACGTCATATACTTATAAACTAGATATTTATCATGGACAACCAAACACCCTCAATTAGAGCTCCATTACCCACCCACTATCAACATTAAAAAAATGAATGCGTAGGCCACATCACAAGACTTTTTCATTTAGGGGTTGGGAAATATCATTCTGTAACATAGGCTTTCGCTATTTCGACTCACTACGATGAGATGTGTTGGAGGGGGTGTAGCCAGTATGTTTAAATTATGTTACCTGGTAACCCAGGACGGCCTCATTAACCATAATAGCATGTGTTCAACCCATAGAAAGCAATTTGAGTCCATATTTACATCTTATCGTACGTTTTCGCAACATCCATCCATATCCCGATACCCACTACATCCCTTTTTTTCTCAAATAAGTTGTTTTAGGGTTTGTTTTTTCTTTAATGTGACTACTCCTTCTGTTCAATAAACCCTTTCACAGAGGTGTCAACGTAAGACAGACAGGTGTCCCACATAACACACCCTGACACTTTATGTACCAGGGTACCGCTAGTAGCCTTATCTTCACTAGTTTACTCTACTACCAGCTACAGGTACAGGTACAATAACGGAACAGACCCATCATTAGTTACAATGACACCTCTGAAACGGGTCTAGTGGTAATGAAGTGAAGGTGACATCATTAGTGCGCCACTATGTGTGATGGATCCGCACCTGCTTGCTGTAACCTGGCAGTCTGTGTGTTTTGGCTCTTTAAAGACGCCACCAAAGCAGCTCTTCTCTTCTTTATGTCAGCGAGCTCTCCACCCAGCCTAGAGTGAGAAGGGATAGAGAGAGAAAGAGTGAGAGAGAGAGAGAGAGAGAGAAGAGAGAGAGAGAGGAAAATTGTTGGATGCAAAGTAATGCAGTAATCATTATCAGTAGAAGAAAAAAAAAAATGAGGTAACGGTCAGGGTAGGATGGAGATTGTCAAACTATTTCCTGCCACAGAATGACGGTCTATAGCTAGTCCGTCATGTGAAAAGCAGAGGAATGCCGGTTTCAGAAGGTTCTTACATGTCCACGTTGTCGATGGCTTCGGGATCAGGTGGGGGGATGGTGAAGCAGACTCCTGGGAAGGTCTTGGTCGTTCCGTCGGGGGACACAACGATCCAGTTCTCTATGTCCGAGTTGGACTTCAGGGTGAACCTCTCCTCTCTGGACAGAGTGTCCTACACAGATGCAAAAAGGAATGATACATTATGAATCAGAGATTTTCTTTTGTACGTTTTGTTAACATAAGCTTTAAAAGAAAATTTGAAATTGAATGGAGCCAATGAAGCCAGTTTAATTGTATTATTATAAAGGGTCACGGTAATGTATATTGGGTTCCCTTTGCTTTCCCTTTACAAATACTTGAATGTATTCATACATTTTGCAGTTTGTTTTTATTTCTTCATTTGAAAATAATCACACGTTCTTCCCAATATCGAGAGCATCTCTGTTAGTTCAAACTTTGAGACTGAAAGGTGAAAGGTCGGGCTGTACCTTGTCCGTCTCCCAGTCGCAGAGGGACTCCACGGTGATGGCTCGTGTGGGCGCAGTGCGGCGGAGCTTCAGGGGCGCGATGGAGGTGCTGCGCCTCCTCAGGTCAGCCAGCAACGCAGCGGCACGCTGGACAGCCTTCTCCTCCGTCTGGGACAGACACACAGACACACATTGTCATCGAGGTCCTTGAACCTCACTGCCTATATCAGGTTCTGTTATCAACAAAGGGCCTTTATCACAGAGGTGTGATGAAGGCCAGTTGAGATCCTCCTTTGGAGGGCTGAACAAAGGAGCATCTCAGGATGTTATTTATGGGCCCTGGCAGGCCTACAGACTCGTTGTGTACTTTATGAGCCACACCGCTTTGTATCCTCTCACACAAAGGCCTATGCATACAATAGATACATTTTCGGTATTCATATCTGGAGAAATAAAATGAGAGCATTATTTTCATTGGCAGGAGGGCAAACCGACAGTTTGAGTCAGTGGTTATGGTTCCAAAGCGTTCTGGGGCTGAGGCCCAACACAATCCCAAGCAGACATTTAAGGCACACCAACTTAAAGTTGCGGTGTAATGATTATGAAAAGTGTCACACATCATTACCAGGATAGTATATACAGTATACTAGGTCATATGCAATTTATTTTTCATACACAGACAACTGTCAACATAGCATCACGTGGAGACAGGTTCAAATCTGACCATCTTGGGGATTTACCCAATTATATACATATTATAATTTCTTTCTTGTAATTTATACTTTCATTTCAGCAGGCAATTGAGGACCTGCAGAGGAAGGGAGACAATATGGACAGGGCAGTTGACCTGTTTCAAAATCTGAAACGGTCATATGTATTTCAAGAGTAATCAATAATAATGCAAATAATGATTGTATTAAATGATGCAGAATATCACAGCACCCCTAGTTATGCCTCAAGGCAGGTTGGGAACCACTGGTAAAAGTAACCATGAGATTTTTTTTTAAGTATTAATTGTTGTAGTTGCAGGCGTGTATCTTCCCCACCCCTTTTTGTACCTCAAGCTGTAGCAGGGTCTGGGAGTTGCTCTGCTTGCTGACTTTTTTGGGGTCCAGGGTGCTGTTGAGTCTGGTCAGTGTCTCCGCCAGCTGCTCAGTGTCCAGTTGGTACTAGAATTATAATAGAATTTCTGAGCGCATAATAAAATAACATTTTGCCTATAATTTTGCAACGTATAACATTCATTCACCACAAATTAAAAAGCAGTGGCAACATTTAAAAAAAATGTAACCCTTCAGCAAACAAAAGGCAACAGGCTGATTATCATTTAGGGGGCCACTCAATGACATGCAGAAGCGTTATATACACGCCCACTGAAGTGGTGTGAGAAATACAGACTTTCTACTCCTCATTCACATAATAATAAAGTCATTTACATTCCCTACAGAGAAATTACTACCTCAGGGGTAGTATTATTCAGGAGATTTTCAGGGTACAAATGTCAGGATATATTGTTCATGCATACGACCCATCCGGTGAATATCAGGACTTACACATGTGTCTGAAAGCAGCTAGTGTGTGAGCATTTGATTACATTATAAAATTAGTCAATTTATGGTAACAGGAGTAATTGTTCAATGGAAAGTGTAGTATACTACGCATGCAAATCAATTATGAAATAGCTTTTACTGTTATTCAGGCTGAAAAGTGCATTGACATTTTAAAATGCAAGGCAACTACTATTGGTTAGTTGAAAATAATAATCATCTTTGAGATTAAACATCTCTTCCAGTGTCCTGGCCAAGACAGGCAGCAGCAGCAGCCTACAGTCACACATAGCATACACACAAAACATAAGAAAAATAAAACAACTATAACAGTCCTTAAGGGGTAGGGGGGTCAAGTAAGAGAGTAATATTAAGTTTGAGCAACAAAGTGTAAAGACATTTCGGGAGGCTCAAGGAGGAGAGAAATATTACATTTGAACAACAAAGTGTAGTCTTGTGTTGGACTCCATAGACATAATTCACCATACTGTGTTATTGACATGTTTTTGTTCTGTGTTATAGGGACACTGTCTCTTTAAGAATCACGTGACTTCTGTGTTGATATGCCGGTCGGTGCGATGTTTGAATTTAATGGTTTTTATATGACAAATTGAACGACCCGCCGTTGCTTGTCGAGGTGAGAAGTTGTCCCTTCCCTTATTTTATCGCAATTTCTACTGCCTATAGACAGAACATGTTACCTGGAAGAGTTTGTCGACGGCGGAGCCGTTATGTTTAAAAACATAACGTCTTACCTGGGCGAGTGTGTCGCTGCGGTGCGTGCGTGTGTGTTCTTACCTGGGTGCGTGTGTGGATGGCGGAGCCGTTATGTTTAAAAACATAAAGTGTTACCTGGGCAAGTGTCGCTGCGGTGTGTTCACGTGCGTGGGTGTTCGAGCCTGCTTGTGTGTCGATGGCAGAGCCATTATGTTTAAAAGCATAAGGTCTTAGCTCGGCGAGTGTGTCGCTGCCTTTACCTTGACGTACGGTGTGTGCGCGTGTGTGCGTGAGTGTGTTTGCGCTTCCGTGCATGTGTCGCTGCCTTTGCCTTGACATGCAGTGTGTGCGCGTGCGTGTGTGTGTTCTTGTGTGTGTGTGCGTTTCCATGTATGTTCGTGCGTGTGTGTGCGTTGTGTGTATGCGGTGTGTATGTGCGTGCTTGCGATGTATTTATGCGTTTGCGTGTGCTGTGTGTGAGCTGCAGGCTGCTTGGCACATGCGCACATGAGTAACTTGAGTAACTGGTGCGACAGGCCTGCTATTATAGTAGTAAGATAAATGTATCCTTTGTCAAAAAATTGCAATTACAAAATGTACATTTAAGTTCATGTTAAACTACCTCTGTAATTTATGAAAATAGTATTATCTTAAATGATTAACTATAGTACTATTTGTGCATAGTTTACCTTCTTGAACTCCTCTACATTGTCCAGATGGGCCTCCTGACAGATGCACAGATTGAGGTATTTCTGCCAATCATTCCTCACCGCATCTTTCTGCATCTAAAACATTATGATCACACAAAAACTAAACATAAATTTCTGCTCAAACAGACTTCATCTCTCAATAGTAGAACTCTGGAAAAGTTTTCTTATTTTGATGGTTAGCTTAATGAAATGTCGCTATGATTAGTTAAATGAAAGTTAGCTGTGGTTAGTTAAATGAAAGGTAGCTGTGGTTAGTTCAATTAAAGGTAGCTGTGGTTAGTTTATTGAAAGGTAGCTATGGCTAACTTAGAGGTGAAGTCACATTAATACCTCGATAGTGGCGCTTGCAGGGTGCTTGAGCTCCACCAGACGGTCCCCATCGTCCTGCATCTTGTTCACATCCGACTCGTGGGACAGCAGGCTGTTGCTCTTGAAGATCTGAGGGAGGTCCAATCAAAGCTGCATTATTTTTACATATTTTTCACCATCTCGATGACGTGTTAAAGATTTCATTCTGGGTCAAGGTCAATGCATATAACTTTTGCCAACTAAATACTTACTTTCTATCTATTACATACCTACTACCCATTACTACATACTTAATACCTACTACTTACTTCCTAATACCTGCCTACAATCTAATACTTACCGACTACCTACCTACTAATTGCTACCTAATACCTACCTACCACCTACCTACTAACAGCTTACTAATATCTACCCACTAATACCTACCCTAATACCTACTAGGCATCACATCTAGAATATCTTTGGATATTTTCTCATGGATTTAGCCTTGTCTTTTTGATGGACATTATCCAAATTTGCGCCAGCGCTTTTTGACAGACAACCCTTAGTTCATCACTAAAGGAACAAAATAAATGCCAATGTGGTTCCTTATCAATGCAAGGGTACAAAAAACATTTTTTTAAAACATTCTAAGTACAACACCCAGTGGTTGAATCCAAGGTAGTCTAGCTTTAAACTGTAAGTGGAACCATCCAAATGATCTCCTCAGGGTTTCGCCAGTGTCTCTTCAGGCTCTTCAGTCTGTTCAAAAAGCATCCTTAAGATGGTGGGAATCCCATCTACATGACCAAAGCATTCCTCACCTCGTACTGCCTGCGGACATCGGGCGGGTCCACCATGCGGTCACTCCAGTCCTGCCTTTTGATCTTGTCCTGCTCATCTTCCAGGAAGGCCGACTCTTTGGTGCAACCCTGCATATACTCATGCAGGCTGTGCAGGTAGTGTTGACGCCATTTGGAGTTGTCCTGTGAAGACAATGTAACATCCACGATTAAGCAGGGATCACACCAAAACACTTTGTACCGAAACAACAGTTTTGGCTAAATCAATATGCCCCGGTAATGTATTTATAGTTCCAATGCATCTGGATAAGCCAGACACAGATTTCTGGAGAATTAAAGATAGAAAAACTGCAATGGAATAAGTGATTATAGTTGGGAAATACTACCCATTTCTTGGGGACACTTACCAAAAGATTGTTGTATTGTTTCTTGATGGCTGTGTATTGCTCCTGAAAGACCACAACCATTATTAATAACATTAACAATAACACAATTCAATGTATTTATGAAACTCTTTTAAAGACACTCAAAAATGTATAATTGAGTATTGAACATTCACAGGACTACTGCTAGATGACTCATTTAGATAATTAAACATTGGTCGGAGAAGGATGTACCACTGTTGACACTAACTATTGTTGATTCATTTCACTTGTGATGGCTGATGAGCTCAACATTTTTGCTTATTCAGTCTCCCTGTTTTGTTCCAGTTAATTTTTTCTACACTATATAATTGGCTGTCAGACTTTAAGGGCCATCAAGGAACTCCTTAAACAAACAATGAAACCGACCTTGTTGCCCACAGAGCCTAGGGAGAGCTGAGGGCTGTAGGCCTCCAGCTCCTTGTGGAGGATGTTGTGGGAGGCCATCTGCTTCTCCAGGTCAGCCATGGTCGGCCCGAACGCCTCCACATTCACCTCTTTCTGCAAACCCCAAACCACAGTGTGTATACTTAGTATAAAATCAAATATATACCAAATATACACATACATATATATACAGTATATATATATATATATACAGTATATATACAGTGGGGCAAAAAAGTATTTAGTCAGCCACCAATTGCGCAAGTTCTCCCACTTAAAAAGATGAGAGAGGCCTGTAATTTTCATCATAGGTATACCTCAGCTATGAGAGACAAAATGAAAAAAAAAATCTAGAAAATCACATTGTCTGATTTTTAAAGAATTTATTTGCAAATTATGGTGGAAAATAAGTATTTGGTCAATAACAAAAGGTCATCTCAATACTTTGTTACATGCCCTTTGTTGGCAATGACAGAGGTCAAATGTTTTCTGTAAGTCTTTACAAGGTTTTCACACACTGCTGCTGGTATTTTGGCCCATCCCTCCATGCAGATCTCCTCTAGAGCAGTGATGTTTTTGGGCCTTCGCTGGGCAACACAGACTTTCAACTCCCTCCAAAGATTTTCTATGGGGTTGAGATCTGGAGACTGGCTAGGCCACTCCAGGACCTTGAAATGCTTCTTACGAAGCCACTCCTTCGTTGCCCGGGTGGTGTGTTTGGGGTCATTGTCATGCTGAAAGACCCAGCCACGTTTCATCTTCAGTGCCCTTGCTGATGGAAGGAGGTTTTCACTCAAAATCTCACGATACATGGCCCCATTTATTCTTTCCGTCACACGGATCAGACGTCCTGGTCCCTTGGCAGAAAAACAGCCCCAAAGCATGATGTTTCCACCCCCATGCTTCACTGTAGGTATGGTGTTCTTTGGATGCAACTCAGCATTCTTTCTCCTCCAAACACGACGAGTTGAGTTTTTACCAAAAAGTTATATTTTGGTTTCATCTGACCATATGACATTCTCCCAATCCTGTTCTGGATCATCCAAGTGCTCTCTAGCAAACTTCAAACGGGCCTGGACATGCACTGGCTTTAGCAGGGGGACACGTCTGGCACTGCAGGATTTGAGTCCCTGGCGGCGTAGTGTGTTAGTGATGGTAGCCTTTGTTACTTTGGTCCCAGCTCTCTGGAGGTCATTCACTAGGTCCCCCCGTGTGGTTCTGGGATTTTTGTTCACTGTTCTTGTGATCATTTTGACCCCACAGGGTGAGATCTTGCGTGGAGCCCCAGATCGAGGGAGATTATCAGTGGTCTTGTATGTATTCCATTTCCTAATAATTGCTCCCACAGTTGATTTCTTCACACCAAGCTGCTTACCTATTGCAGATTCAGACTTCCCAGCCTGGTGCAGGTCTACAATTGTGTTTCTGGTGTCCTTTGACAGCTCTTTGGTCTTGGCCATAGTGGAGTTTGGAGTGTGACTGTTTGAGGTTGTGGACAGGTGTCTTTTATACTGATAAGGACTTCAAATAGGTGCCATTAATACAGGTAACGAGTGGAGGACAGAGGAGCCTCTTAAAGAAGAAGTTACAGGTCTGTGACAGCCAGAAATCTTGCTGGTTTGTAGGTCACCAAATACTTATTTTCCACTATAATTTGCAAATAAATTCTTAAAAAATCAGACAATGTGATTTTCTGGAATTTCTTTTTCATTTTGTCTCTCATAGCTGAGGTTAACCTATGATGAAAATTACAGGCCTCTCTCGTCTTTTTAAGTGGGAGAACTTGCACAATTGGTGGCTGACTAAATACTTTTTTGCCCCACTGTATATATATATATACAGGGTGCGATTTGCCGGTGGGGATGGTGGGGATTATCCCCCCCTCTGGTTTACACGTCCTACCCTCTGCTGAATTATTTTTATCCTCGGTGGGGATAAAAATTATCCCCCCCACCCAAAGTATTTTCACCATTACATCGTAATAATTAACAACCAAAATACACAGGGTCCGTCTTCATTTTGAAACATTTTAAAATGTTTCTCAAAATTATCCCCCCCTCTGGTTTTTTCACATATCGCACCCTGTATATATATATATATATATATATATATATATATATATATATATATATATATATATATATATATATATATATTTGTATAACAACTTATGGTTCTGAAAACCCTTCCCAGTCTGCTGGATGTTAAGGCAGCGTGGTCCCAGTACCTGCTTCTGGTTGAGCACGGGGCCCCAGTCGATACGGGGGGTCAGAGACACGTCGTTGACCGGCTCATAGACGTCCCGGTAGAACGCAAAGTCCTTCAGCCAGCGCTCGTGCAGCCGACTCACACTGCAGTACCACAGCAAAGAAACACACACACACACACACACACACACACACACACACACACACACACACACACACACACACACAGCCATCAATACCAACAGAGGATACACACAACCCACTGTAATACGAGCATCAGCAAGAGCAGTACTCACTCTACTGCTCACTGTCATTTAGCAGATCCCTTTTTCCAGAACCGTTGGATAATGGATATATATACACAATATCCTCACAAAACAATACATTTGTTCAAGCAACAATGTTGTTTACGTTTGATCCATTTGGAACAATATTGGAAAACAGTTTCCACTGTCATGAGTGTGGTCATCACAGGACTGAGATATAAGCCGATGGTTTGACATTGTAAATCCCCCAGAGTGAAGGCGTCAAAGGGGCAGACAGAGTCTGTTGGCGCATTCAACGCCTTCCCTTTGGTGGGTGCTGGCCCTGAGCACTCACTCGTTGGAGATCTCGTTGGCCTGGGGATGCTGCATCTTCTTGGCCTTGTCCACGTCCAGGAAGAGGACCTGGAGAAGCCCCTCCACCTCGCCCATGTTCTCTGAGATCTCATGCTGGTGCTTGAAAGGCAGCTCCTTCTTCTCGTTCTCAGCATCCTGCGGGCGAGACACTCCGAGTCACACAGGTGTGCATGATGGGTTTGTTTATATGTGAAAGTGCATTTGTGTGGTTGTACATGTGTGGTTATAATTGTATAAGTGGGTATCTGTTTGGGTGTGTCTATTTGTATGTGTGTGTGTGTGTGTGTGTGTGTGTGTGTGACTAATAGCATGTGTTGTGCAGAAGCTTTACAGCTACTGTGTGTAGTCCCTTCATATAAAAGGGCCTGGTATTATTACACAGATGTAATTGTGTAGATGTAAGTGTTTGTTACTGCTGGTTGTTAGACTAAAACCCTCAAACAACTTGCAAAGACACTCTTAGACAAAGACGTTCAATAAACCAAAAAAAGAGACAAAGAAGAAGATGGCACACAACTCTACATAACGTGTATGCATAAGGCATAGTTAACACGGGATGTGTTTCGTGCATGTGTGCGTATGTCTTTGTGTGTGTGTGTGTGTGTGTGTGTGTGTGTGTGCGTGTGTCTCTTCTCACCACAGCCAGGAGCTCCTCTGCTCTGAGTATTTCTTGCTCTACTTTGTCAGCACTCTGCTGCATGCGGGAGATCAGCGTTGCCAGGTGGGTGGCCTGGGTCCTGCGGGACACAACCAGAGACCATATGTCAAACACTGACCCACCCATCGCATGGCCGATGGGGGTTGTGCATTGCTTCCAAAATACCACAAACCCCCACAAACCTGCTGACACGGTGGATTTTTCCAAAAGTTATCGTTTATATATTTCTTTCTGAGTGGGACTGGTCAATCCAGCTGTTGAAAAGTGCTGATAATACGAAGCATGTGTAATGGAACGTCCATGTTCAGGATTTAACATTTGTCTCCAATATTGTGGCAACCCTTCAGGATTTGCCAAGTAGTGGTTAACCCGGAGACCGGTCTCTGGGTGGACGGAGCATGGCAGGATCTTTACTTTATAATGCATCATAAGTAAATCCTATTCAGAAAAAAAGCCCAATCAAATGCTCCACAGTGATCCCTTATAACCCCCTAAGCACCCTTAACATGCTCTGCAAGAACTGCCAACATAACATGTATTTCTGAATGCCTTCTCAGCCCAAAGTGCTCCAAAGATGCTCCAAAGAAGCGATGACCGAGCCATCCTCAGTATTAATTAATCTCCAACCACTAGACTCAACACCACTCTGCCACATAGTGCTGATTAAGCTCATATTGAGCTAACTGAGTTCAATCCCCAATGTCTGCAACACATTGGGTATCAAACCCTACTTATCAAACCTAAAAGTCCTTCTGAAATGCTTATTCCTTACCTCCAACATGATCATTGCTAACTGTAAATTTCTTCCTTGCACAAAAGCATAATAACTGAAAAATATGGCAAATATAACAAGGTGGCTGATACCAACGTCACATTGTGGTTTTGCCCACAAAACAAAAAAACAGCATTATTTACAGTTCTATACAAGCCATCCCCACCCAAAGTGTTGGGTGTTCACTCTGGCCTCACCTTGGGAACTTAGAACTCAGAAACTTTCCATGCATTTTGTAAACATTTATTTGTAATAATGACCAGAGTGTTGGTGCCTTCTCTCTTTTTCCTTGATTTCTTTTCTTGTAAACATAAAAGGTAATATGTTTTTTTTTAGGGTAAGTACAGCTTTACTCTTGATTGACCAGAAAAACCAACCAAGCAATTATCAAACCTGCAACATGAAAAACTGCTATTCTTAAATAAATAGTTAAAGATAAATAAAGGTACTTTACAATATCTTACAACCTTAAAGAAGGCCTTCTTAGAGTTAAGTGCACCACACACCAGAGCAAGAGGTCAACGATGAGGGACCTAGCAAGCTCGCTTAACTGCATACCAAGGAGGGGAGTCAGAGAAAGTTAACGATGTTGAAAGGGAGATTTATACCAACACCCTCATTTTACCTTTGTAGAAGAGGAAGCAATATGTATGGTGTGTAGCAACACCGCTCAGGACAGAATAGAAAAGCAAGTTTCATAGTACTACCTGTTCTCATTTACTCACATTGTAACATAGTAACACACAACTGTTACTTAAAAATGATAGACTATAGATCAACATTGTGCTGAAAACTAAAACCAAAGCAGGATCAGCAAAAGTTTGAGCTCAACGAATATGTTCATGCACCAAGAAGTGTATGTTTTAACACATTGATCCCCTCATGTTAATACTTTGGTCTATGCATTACTTTGATCAAAGTACTCCTAGTACTTTTTTTCCCCAAGTACTTTGTTCCATTCATACATTCAAGTCTCAATGAATCCATCTAAACACCAAAAGCGTTTTTTTGATAGCTTGTTTATTTTTTATTGCTGAAGTAAGTGAAATGATGACCCATTCCCCCAGGGCTCAGTCCAACCTGGGGCTACTGTGGGTTTGCCTTGGCTACTCGAAGTTAGGAAGATTAAAGATAGCCCCTATCTACAGCCTGTCTGGTCAGACAGGTTAGTTTATCCCTGGAACCTACATTCTAACATTCTGTGTGTGTGTGTTTCTGTCACACTGTATCCTCTCATTGGAAAGTTAACAAAAATGTCACTTTACATGTTGATGGAGCAGATGCTGTTTGGTGGCATTTGTTGTATGGAAATAGTTTAGGATTCATTCTTTCAATTAATATGGGATAAGGAACACTAGGCCATCCGTTTTGTTCCTATTCAATAGGTCAGGCTGCATTGTTCTACTGTCTTCCCAATCTCTTTTGTGACGTCTGACTCATCTTTTTTAAATTCCCATGGCAACAGGCTTTGATGTGTCGTCAGAAATGACGCAAAACAAGATTGCTATAATAAACCCATTAGCAACATAAGGTAATTCGATGCCATTACACACGCAATACTAGTATCAACGAGGAGTCACTCACACACACACACACACACACACACACACACACACACACACAACGAAAGCAGCTCAACCACCCTTTTCTGCGTTGCCCTGAACTCCTCTACCTCGTACATTTCTCCACCTCGTTCATATCACTGTCAATGTACTTCCTCTAAAAAACTGTCGGAAGCTATCAGTACAATGGCAGTAGCAGTTAAGGTGCAAGATACCTGATGTTCCTGTCCCTCTCTGAGATGACTAATGAGTCCTGTCAGAGGCTGCCGTCCCATACGATTCTGACAGTTGTAACAAGAATGGATATAACAATGAGGTCCTCCACTCCTTTATATGATTGTTGGTTTAAAAGCTGCCAAATATAATCACACCTTAATAGCTCAATACCTGCAGGGCTTCAGACAGCAGTAACAGCAGTAGGTCGCCATAATAAACTCTGTATACAAAACACACTTACAAAGTGCTTCACCAAACCCACAATCTTAATATATGTAATAAATATAATCATGTCCAAAATAAATGTGCTCAATGACTGGAATTTATCCCAGCTACACAGCAATTTAAAGATTATCGTTCATCAAAATGAACCCTACTAATAGCCTATTCTCCTATGCTAATAGCTATTATCAAACAATAGACGTGTCTAACCTTGTTTCAGGAGATGGGAAGAGCAATAAAGGACCCTCTTCCTCAGATATTTATATTTTTTCACCTCAAATAGATACAAGAACGTGACACTCTATCACTCTGTTAACATCTTACACCTAAATGAGTCTTTGCCCACTGATACATGCATGACAGGGAAGGATGGAGAATACAGTAATAGGTGCACAGGGATGGCTGCAGCAGTGACTTTCACATCTAGGTACTCCACATGAGTGACACAGCTCTAAGTCTGGGACAGAAGTGAGGAGTAAGGGACGAACATGACCATGGAATAAACACACACGGTGGACAGATTGAACTCACTTGCTGATCTTCCCGGCGACCTTCACTGTGTTCCCCTTTTTCTTCAACATCCTGAGGGTCCTAGGTTAGGTCCCTGGTGAACCACCAACACAATCTCTCTCTCCCTTTCCCTTTGTCTCTGAGTGGTTCCTTCTCTTCCTCCGTTGGAGTCCTCTGGTCTTGTTTCTCTTCCTTCACCTCTCCTCGCTGCCTCGGAGACTCTAAACACAACTCGCAGGACGCCCTGCTCCTTGTACCTTATCTCGGGGTATTTAAGGTGTGCGCGTGTGTAGGCTCTTGCCAGTACTGAGTTAAAGGAGGGCACCGTGCTCATCTGGCTCCACCTGCCACGCCCAGGGTGACGGGAGAGCTCCCAGCCACCTACCTGGTTTGGTCAGGACCGGAATAACC
Source organism: Pollachius pollachius (assembly GCF_949987615.1). Classification (NCBI taxonomy): domain Eukaryota; kingdom Metazoa; phylum Chordata; class Actinopteri; order Gadiformes; family Gadidae; genus Pollachius; species Pollachius pollachius. The sequence goes on from NC_136935.1 coordinate 31,584,841, forward strand.
CGTTCTCCTCAGCCTCTCCCCGCACAATCCAACCCACCATCTGAAACGTTCCTGTTTGTGGCTTGCCCCCAGTCTCTCATTTCACCACGGGGCCACCTCGCCGCAGGCTGCTCCCTCAGCCCCGCCCTAGCCCACCACACCCACCACCATTGAGACTGACATACCGCCGTCTGCATACAGGTGTGTGTGTGTGTGTGTGTGTGTGTGTGTGAAGTGCTCAGCACACAGTCCTGTAACTCATGCAGCAGCTCACAAAAGAAAAGGATTGGGTAAAGGTTTGTTCATTTGGTTGAGAGTTCATTTTAGAAAGATGTGAAAAAGCTTAGTCGAGCAGGGCCAATACGCCTTACCTGCAGCCATAAAAAAAACAGGAATGTTTTAACATTTCACTTTTAATACTGCTTAATACTGAATCAACCTTATATTTATTTATTTATTTATTCAAGTAGGATTTGGAAGCCATCATTTGATCAGACGTTGTGTTGGTCAGACAGGTGAACATTCGAGTAGCAAATGATTGCCTATAATAGGACTAAGGGGCATTTTTGGGGTCATTGAGGGGGCTGTTGAAAAATAGTTACGTTTAAAGTTGATAGGGACAAAGAACCTTTTCAGCTTGCGGCATAAAAAGGGTGAAACCCCTTTGCTAGTATGGACGGCAGGGGGGGGTCAACTAAACGTTTGAGTGACAGCAACAGTTGTTGGCATAGGGGGCCATGCTTGAACCAGGGTTTAGGTGGTCTGCTGGTTAGGTAATAAGAACAGTAATCCATTGCATTGACATTTAGCGCTTGTCAAGACACCAAAAGCACTTTGCTAGGTGAGTTGATGGCCTTCCTGGACGATGCATGGCTGCAAATATACACCAGGAACCCCACCACACACACTGGCTCACAATGGAGAGGTTAGGATTGATTCTATCAAATGTAAGACCAGCGGGTGATTATGAGGCCATGTTGGTATGTTTGGAATGATTCTATCAGATTTAGGACCAGGGGGTGATTAAGGGGCCATGCTGGTATAGAGTCAGGTCAGGGATGTGGTCAGGACACCGGCGACAGCCACCCTATGCTAATGACGAGTGTCACGGGATCTTTATGGACCTCAAGTCAGGACCTCGGTTTCAATTTCTCATCTGAAAGACAGGACTCTGTAACCTTTGGTGGTTTCATTAAGAAATACTTAAAAATGGACATGAAGAGAAACACAGATGTCGATCTTGGAGTCTGCAATGTAGCTATGCAGTTTAAATCCAGCCTAGACCAAAGGCATTAACATTATGACATAGCATCAAAACCCTGAAAGTGACTCTATATACTTATTTTGATACAATGCCCAATTCAATCAGAATATAGTATCTGGGACTGGTTTAAATGAAATGTAAATGAAGTAAAAATATAAAATCAATTACATGATTTATATATTGTTTACTAATGCACTGCTACTTTTTACGCTGTCCATTGAGCAAAAATGCTCATACTGAGAGACTTTCTGTTGGATTCCCAACATAGCTGTGAGCAAGCCTTACCCCCCATTCACCTGAATCTTCATTACATACAAATAAGTCAATTTAGATTCATCCTAAGACAACTTCCCAAATCAACATTTCTAGGCCATGCAGAAGATTAGTTTGATTGATGAAATACAAAGAGGTTCAGGACACCATACATGTGGTCCAGTCATTTTGTAATAAGCTCCATACAGTATTATGGCTCAGTGTGGTACTGGAGCATGCAGGTCACTCAGTGTGAGGGCGTCTCTGTGATACGTCAACAATGGAGGATCAGGGAGTGGAATGTTGTTTGGCAGCTTTCATAGCAACAGCACTAGCTCTAGCAAAATAAATATTGCCATGTTCCCTATTGTGCTGCTAGTTCAGAATGATTCTTGGTTGTGTTCGAATCTGATCCATGGGTCTTTTTGTGCAGGTGCAGAGGGTAAAAGCATTTTTATGTTGTTTGTTGTGGTAATATTCCAGTGTCCTCTTAAGAGTAGGAACAATTATTAGAACAAATATGTATACTACATTCTTGGATTATATTTGATCATTCTGTAGCTCACTGTAGAATATGCCACCTCTCCTTCCCCAATTGAAACTATATTTCCTTCAGCGGTCACAAGGCCACTTTTAAAGAGGAGTGTAGGTTGAATGTTAAAAAGTTGCAGATGAAGAGCCAACTGAAACATTGACATTGTTTTCAATGGTGGAAACAAACACCTTGGGCATTAGAAGTGGCCAGACTACTCCTTCATAATCAAGGAGCTAGGAGTCAGAGCCACACATGGATATTTGTCCGGATGGAATTTGTGGTCGGACTGAATTTCCAGTGTGTGTCCTCTCAGCTACACTTGACGGTCAAAGGTCAAACTGCTCAAGAAATATGTTTTGCTCGGGAACATATATGTTCATGTTTTCCCGTCTGTTTGTAGGTATGCTAATAGTATTTCCATTCATTGTTCTTTCAGGATCATACCTGCAGTGCACCAGCTGCAAAAGCAGACCCCCCTTGTGTCGGCCATCCGCCCCCCCCCCCCCCCCATCCCCATTCAGTCAGTCATTTCCATAACGCTGATACAATTTGACATTATTCGATATAATTCCTTCATTAACTCCATGTGCATTTATTGCTTGTGTTTTGAGTCTTCAGTGGATAGGAAAAGCAAAGCAAGGGATAGGAACATGATGGGCTAGGGTGGGACAGACACAAGTATAATGACCTAAAAACAATAATTGGGTTTGTCTGGTTAACAGAATATACAATACGTCATATGAACAACACCTGGTCACTATTATGTGGCAGTTTGCTAGCTACTGCAAGGAACGGCAGGGCTGAGGGTAGAAACTAAATGATGTCCTTGGCACTTAATGATGGACATGGGGAAAGAGGTCTACCTCTTCCAAGAAAAGTAAAAGGCCGCTAGACTCATACTCACTCATACAAGTATGGGAAGTTATGTTAGTATGAATATTTTAGTAATTTACCAACCTATTGGGTGCATCTAAGAAATTATATATCAATGAAACTAGGCAGACTGAAGTTCAGTAGATATTTTGCTTGCCTTGAACTTGAATGGACTGGTGCCTTATCATGGTTTAAAAAAAAAAAAAATCAGTATTGTTTATAAACTTTATTTATAGGGTGCCACCAACTAACTACTTTTGTCAATAACAAGTGCAGGGTTATTTACTCCTAAACTAAATGGGTTATCAGCTAAGTATGCAGTGCGCACCCTGCTGTGGTATTCCATGCCGTTATACCTCCACACCCCAGTCACGCAAAAACAACTTCCTCGTTTGAGGAGTTATCCGGTACCTCCTACATGTATATGCTAAATGCCTGACCTTCCAGCGTAACAGAAGTCGATACAAAATGCAACAATGTTGGCATCAAGACATTCCCAAAAAAAAAATAATAATTACGTTGGATCCAAACCCAATCCGAAATGACTTCCGATGACTCTGTCCTATTTTTGTCCCGAATTGATGATCAAGACAATCAACTGCACCAGAAAACACATGTTTGGAGCAAATGTCCCATTTATTTAATTGGAGGCCTTCAAAATCAAATTAATTTAAACATTCTTAGCAATCATTTCATTGATTGTTTTTTTGGGGCATTACACACCTACTTAGTTTCCAATAAAACTCAAAAGTCAATTAAAAATACTGATCCCACACTTATGAAGGTACAATGCAAATAATTAGCAAACTTCTGCCCGACCACTGAAGAAGATAAAATACATTAATTAAAATAAAGAGTAACTAATAACCATATTAAAGCAAAACGCATACAGTGAGAGGTTCACTGATGAGATGGAGATCAGGGCGAGAGGCGTACAGAATGCTGCGTGTCTACAGACACTAGAACCAGCGCCCAAGGATACACTTGGTCTCCTCTTGGTGTCTACAAGAGGAGAGCTGGCCTGGGGTTGGAGGCGCAGGTGAAAAGAGCGCCAATGATGAAGTGCACACGCAAATGATGAACACAAAATAATGGCAGGGTACACTGTATAGTGTACCCTGAGGATACACTGTATATTCACACTACAAGTTTTAGACGGCTAAGCTGCACGAGCGGCTTTAAAAATAACCACCAAGCAAACTTCAAAGACAGCATGCAGAGGCTGTGTGTTAAGTAGGTTGGTCCAACATCAAACCAAAGTGTTCACTGTAGCGTTTTAAGGTTGAATAAGTTGTCCTTCTAGTTGGCAAAAAATGGTGTTGGGTGGCCTGAAAAAAGTTATAAGAAAAACATGCAGGCCACTCCACTGTCAGAATGATAACTACGGAGAATGAGGATGCCATTCATTCTTCTCATCCTCCTACTCTGAGAGAGCAGGCAGAACAAGAGCAGATAAGAACAGTCTCTACCAGGACGTACACCTCCCATTTACTTGGCTCTCTCTTGCATGATTATGTATTCTCGTCAGAACTGGTACCCAGGTTTACACTATCAGAGAGTCTCAATGAAAAACCCCTCATAAAACATTTAAATGAATGAAATCTGCCAGACGGGCTTAGTTAGGCTGAACAGAGATACTGCTAATGGTGCCAGCGGTGAGTGCAGAAGCAGCCGGATCACCACCGGCACCTTGGGGATCAGGGGGCAGAAGGCCTTGGATCGATGTAGGCCACTTCATTTCAAATGGTTTCAAGGCCATCGATACCCCTGAATAAGACGTCCCCTGAAAAGGTGAGAACCAAACAAGAAGGGGGGGAAAGACCATTTCAGCTGGCCAGCGGGGCCTGGCCGCTTGCCATTGGATGGCAGGACTGGTGGCTCTGGAGATGGTTTAGCTGCCGAAGCCGAAGATGCCCTTGATGTAGCCGGTCAGGCCGCCCTTGCCCTTCTGCTCCACCTTGTCGTCGAGCGGCGGGAACGCCACGTGGTTGAGGGCCAGGTCGAAGAACAGGGGCTTGCAGGGGATGGGCTGGAAGCCCGGGGGGAAGTGCACCAGGTTGGGCTGCTTGCCCACCAGGGCCGGGTCCAGCCGGAAGGTCTCCAATCGGTCGCACAGAGGCTGCGGAAAATGGTGAAGGATGGATGGCAGAAAATTGAAAATAAATAAATACATGGCTTATAAATTAGAATGAGAACAAGATAAATACAACTGATTTAAAAAGCCAAAATCAAAGCGTCCAAAGGGTTTCCCCATGGAGGTGGTGATGTCCCTGTAGAGGCGGCTCACCGTGTTGTCCTTCACCGGGCGCTCGGCCGGAGACTCGTTCACCTCCTCCGTGTCTGAAACAACCAATTGAAATGGTGATTATAACAAAAACAAAGGAATACATGCATTTAAATGAAAGATGTTTCAGCGTGACAATAATACAACGCATAATATCCTGCGGTCACCATGGCGACCCGTCCTGTGGTGGAGCCTACCTAGGATGGCAGCAGCCTGGAGGGAGTACTTCTCAGCGTTCACCTCAGCGATCAGCTCCTGGACGTCGGGCAGTTCCTTCATTTTACAGAAACAAAAATAGGAAAAATTAGTACACAAATGACTGAAGTCAGGTACAAAAACGTAGGGTTTAAGACGCTTCCTATGAAAGCGTAAGTCAGACGTGTGTGTGTCTATAGCAATGGTAGAATTAGGGCTGGGCGATATGGACCAAAAGTCATATCTCGATATCTTCAAGCAGAATATCGATATAAGATGAATATCGATATTTGTTGACGCAATAACATAGTTGCCGTTGTCGCGCTCCAACTCGTCATTCTACATCGGGGCGCCGCTGTGCTCTCATTTCCATCCTACCTGCGTCGCTGTGCTCGTTAACCTGCCTTGCTGATGGGGGGGGGGGGGGGGGGGGGTTTGTTACCGTGGAGCTACCATTATTACTATAGCCTACCTACCTACCGTTTGGATTTGCCGTTACTATTCCTACCGTTCGGAAATGAATACAGTTTGATGGTTGAATAAACCGTGGACTAGACACTGCCTCCGCCTCGTATTTGAGAAAATTACAATATAATATCACGGCCAAAAGCTGTGTGCGCCTCCGGAATATTATGAATCTTATTATATATTAATGTTATATTATATTAATTAATTCATATATTAACTGCTGCTGCAAGTGATGGAAGAGGTTGGTCATAGCCTACTCTACCCTTTAGTTGCGACAGATTTGAAGCACTCTCTACAAAAAACCTGATTCTGTCATTCGTCAGACACCTTGTACCCAAAACATTTCCAAACTATGGAGCCATTTGTCTTCTGATAACATACAAGCTCCTCTGCGCCGCGTTTGCCAGCGGATTCCATGTTTCGCGCCGTAGGGGATTTAAAAAAGTGACGCGAATGGAATGGGGGCCGGGCCGTGTGTGTGAGTGAGCGGGAGAGAGATAAGCCAGTCCCTCCAGAAAAACGCGATTATGCGATCGCATAATCGATATATCGCCCAGCCCTAGGTAGAATGCAGATCTGTTGGGCTGACCTTGTCACTGATACTCTTGGCCTTGGATTGGACCTCCTTGGCGTACTTGAGCACCCTCTCGTACAGAACCAGGGCCTCGCTCCACTTCTTCACCAGCACGTAGGACTGGGCGATGAAGAAGCACCTGGGGGATGGAGCCATGGACACTCATTAGTTTGGACAACATGGGCCAACTGTAAACATAATAAGTGAATGGTTATTTTATCTTCTTCCTTTCCTTGTATTATTAGGTATTCACAGAGTATCTTTGGATACCCATTGTTATTCTAGGGATTCCCATTATTATGAATTGGTAACCCCTATAGCTCACCCGCTGAAGTAAGCACCTCACTGCTAGCTGTACATATGTGACTTTGTACGTGACGAATACAACCTGGTCATTTTATGTTTGTGTGTTTATGAGAATGAGTGAATGCGTTACCTGTAGGCCTTGTAGACAAGAGTCTTGAGGGCCATCTCCTTCTGGAAGGTGTGGTCTTCCTCCAATCCCTGTAGGGTGGACAACTCTGCCAGACTCTGTGGGGGGAGAGGAGAGCACGCCAGAGAGACGATACTAACTATTGAGAAAGTGCTCCCAATACACACTCAGTTCTAGCCTATAGGATGCGTGTGCTCAGTGCGTGTACCTGGAGGATGATCTCATACAGGCGGATGAGGTCCTGGGGCTTGGGCCCCCTCTTGTTCTCGTCGTTGTGCGGGTCCTTCAGCTTGGCTTGCAGCGTGTGGGCCATGCTCTCGTTCCTCTTCACCACCGTGCACAGCTTGATGTAGCTCAGGTAGCTAGAGCGGGGACCAAATCAATAACTTCAACCTCACCTCCCAGCACAGCCGCACAGAGACACTCAACTGTACGGAAGCCTAGCACTTCAGGGGATGGAAATGCAGCAAGAGCTTATGTTGTCGGGGACACTGTTCTTTTTTTTTACCTGTGCAGGAACTGCAGGTTGGACACCTTTCCAGTGTCTGCATCAGGGCCCCGCTCTCTCTGCTTCTGTGGACGGATGACGGAAGACCAGCATAAAGTAACGGGACAACACTAGATGTGCATTGTTCTTCATTGGCACTTCACTGGCCATAGATCGGGAGTTTTTCCTCGAGTTCCCATTTCGTCTTTTTAGCCTACTGCGTGCCCAGCCTGGAGCCGTGGTCTGCGAGGCCGTCCTCACCTCAGCCTTGAGCTCCTCCCTCACAGCCTGGATGGTGTCTCTGCACTCGGACAGCAGGGTCTCGTACAGGTGCTCCTTGGTGTCCTCATTGGATGCCTGCTCACCAGGGACCAGACAAACACACCGTCGTGAAGGCTGGCGTTTACTTCAGCTCCTCAAGTAGTCGTCAGTATTCATCCGACAACGTTGACTCCCCAAATTCGGGAATAAAAAATGTGCACCTTGGAGAAATGCAATATTAACAATGTAAAAAGACAATTTACATTCAAATGCTAGAGTAATGGATACCAAGTGTGCCCCTTTGTGTTGTATTACCTCCTAATCTAATGACCAGGATTAGGCAGATTAACAAAAAAAATCTATACAACCTCCTAGTCTGACAAAGTGGAATGTTGGACTAGATTGTGGCTATGTGCCGGAAATATCCAAAGTTCAGAAATGTGAAATTCCAACCAAACCAGAAGAGCACAGTACAGTCTACAGTTGAAGGAACACATATTCATACAGAAACACAAAGACAATGGCTTCTTTGAAAATCAGATCTTAGGTATGCATGGTTTTGATGCCTGCTTTCACACCAGAGACGTTTGGTCTGTTTTCGGTAAGGCAACTTTATTTATATAGCACTTTTCATACAGGAAGCAGACTCAAAGTGCTTCACGACTTAAAGTCGCACTGTGTAAGACTGAGCCCCTCCCAGGTATGCTGGATACTTTCTGAATTAAGAAAACTAAGCAACATTCTTCACTCCACTGTTACTTGCCTGGGGACCTGTGTGACACAAATTACCATACATTGTTGCGGCTTTTTGTTGTGAGTTGGAGCGGATTAGCAATTGACGATAGTTCAATTCTTAAAGACAGTAAAATAAGAACATTCAAAATAAAATGGATAACTGCCAGAGATTACAACATTTTATCTTAATGAAGTTAAAAGGCCAAGTTTTTTTTTGTCAACTCCATTTCACATCTTAACATTCTCAACCAATTTGATCAACAATACTTTTTTTCATACATTCATACCTTTTTGACATTTCACTGGGGTAATATGGCATATGACGGTAAATACAAACCCGTTCACCACTAATCGCTGGCGAACAAACCTATTTCCAGCGCAACAACAATGCAACGGTAAAGAGTTTATTTTGGAGGGAGCCGCCCATGGTCAACACGTACAATTGGCATGGTCTCGGAACATGACACAGCTTTTGAGCTACCCGTGTGAAGAGGGAACCTGTAAGAGTCTGTCCATACTCTACTCTATTAAATTGCATGTTTAATTCAATGTTTTTCATTTCATCTCTCCCGTGCTTGTTTCTGTATCTCACTCACTAACTCGTGTCAAAATGCTTATGGGAATGCACAGATTATATTGCCTGAGTAGCATCACGTGAGATGATCTACAATTAGTGGAGCAACGGTTCACGGGTTACCCGTGATCCGTACGGATCAACCCTCACACGGTTCGGGACGCAAGTGATCCGCGGATCGGCTGATAAAAAAAAAGAAAAAAAGTTGTGCGTTCACGTGATCAGTGCATGTTTAAAGGACAATTCCGGTATTTAGCACATTGAGCCCCCTTTCTGGTTTGTCTAGGATGAAATATAGTGGTTGACACACCGAAATGTTGACTATTGGTCCTGTCTCAGGTATTTGGCTTATTTCGATTTGCCCCTGCCTGCTTCAGAATGGCTGGCTTTGGGCATTCACAAACCTGTCCTTAAAACAACCCTAAACGTTCGTTTTTAGAAATGCGCAACTCACCGAGTGGTAAGTGGTGTTCGTTGATGTTCCTAATCAAGTATCGTAGAGAAATACAGTTTGTCGTGTTTTGTTTGGCGTTTCGTAAATCCCATTGAAACGGTAACCTGACCGGAATCGGAAATGGGCTGTTTATGTTTGGTTGTAGTCTTTTCGCCCGATTCTCTGTGCTTCCTTTGGACAGTTTTTTTTTTAATTTTATTTACTATCCATGTTATAAGAAGGAATAATTCCTCAAATTGCACTTTATTTTGTTTAAATATTTTTTATAAGTTTTTATTTTATGTGGACACAAGCAATTTTTTTTAATATTTACCATGCTTAAAGGAAGCAGGATTATTACCTAATTTTTCACTTTATTTTGTTACACATTTGAAGATTTTATTTAAAGTCACATTTGTCTTGTTATCTTTTTTGCTGCTGTTGATCCGAAAATGATCCGACCAGTGACTCAAAAGCCATGACACGAACCAAACCGTGAGTTTTATGATCCGTTGCACCCCTATCTACAATGAATGCAAATTGAATCAGATTTCTGGGCGGCTAAACCAGTGCCATTTGGTCGAGAAAAGCTGCTCCAGTAAAACTAGAACCGCTCCGTCAAAATGTAATAATTCTCAGTAATTTATCCGCTATAAGTCTTGGTCCGCCTATAAGTGACCTCTGCTATAGAGGGACTTAAAAGACAATCCTTTACAATACAAATGTATTGTCATTTCGCTATAATTTCAGACCAACATCACAGTCTTATAACTCACACCCATCTTAGTGATCATTTTTAAAGGTTTGGGCAAAACTGACAATACTATGGTATAACTAACCCATATTTACTACTGAAGTTTGGACTTGCATTAGAATGTTAAACAGTTGTCACTGTTCTTTTGGAACGCAACAATGATTAATTGATAAAAGTATGTCACACACGTATGCAAGGAATGTGTGTGTGAGGTGAGCGTGTGTGTTTCCATCTCTTTGCCCAATCAGCTAGGGAGATAGAACTTGGCAATCAGTCAACAGAGACTTGATTTTCCAGGCCTAAAGTCTGTCTGAATCGGACAATTGTACTGCACGAGAAGCACCAACCTCTCCTGCCTTGTCATGAAACACAAACTCCAGGCATATGGGTTGGAATGTTCTATGCATCACAGATGAATCATAATCACCCCGATTTTTCATCAATTTTTGTGATTAGTGATTACCAAAATCCGGCGACGCAAAATAATTAGACAACATTGACTTTCCCATTGCGCAACAAGGGTAGATCTTCGTATCTCAAAGAGAGAAAAGATTTTTCACAAAAATTTAGAACGATATAAAGATGGCCGCGTGAGGTGAAGTCAACCAGGCAAACCGATACGGGCATTTTGTCAATGAACAGACTGGTTAGAGATTAACTGATGCAAAGAGAAGCACGCTATGGGGCTTGTACATTGTAACATTACATTGGAATGACGTCCATTTTTAAAAGAATAGGAGCATTGGAATGTTAGTAGAAATGTTTTTTTTGGTCCATTAAGTTATTAATCTTGTCATTATGGGAATACATGGTTGTATTTGATGTGATACACGGCAAACCAAAATGTCCATTAGCCTAGGTTACGGTATATTTACATTGATTTAGGATTTTACAGTACTACAATCCTCATCGACAAATACTCCCAAAATGATGACTCAACTATTCCGAAGGCAAACAAGTTGACACAGTTGGTATAAAAAACGCGCTTAATAAGATTTAAGGTATCTTTTATAATCATTATTTAATACATTTTCTAAAAAAAGATTGAGATTCCAGTTGGTTTCTATGAGTTGTAGACCTGATACTTGAAAGTAAACAAGAAGTCAACAATTATGTAGTGTCAGGCTTTCTTTAAGGCTTTTGCATAGTTAAAATGAATCAGTCTTAAAATCAGTGATTCGATACATCATCAAGACCACGTCAGGAATTTATATTAGTACGCGCTGTGATTAACATTAGTTAAGTTTCAAGTTACGTTTCATCGTGCGTCAAAAATCTCATCCGCCCAGTGAGTGTTGGTCATGGTCCCACACCCGAGAAACGCCCAGGACAACCAGCCCAACCTGTCAAACCTCTGTAGGACTGCTGATGGACCGGCGCATAGAGAAAACACAGGATTACGCCCCCGGTCACAACTATGCTCCCACAAATCGGATGAGGATTTTGTTGATGCCACCGGAAGCCTCATATAAATCGAATGTTGTCAATTCATACGACATATTGATGCTTACTGCTGTCAGAGATCTGAATGCAGACAGTTTCATTGCCAGTTTGCATCATGTTTGCACAATCTAGATGTGGAGAACGATACGGAAACATTGACCAGTGTCTTTCTGCCCTCTTGTCAAGAGGCTTGCCATCCGCTACTGGAATATGTCGTTCACCTTCATACCATGATTGTACGGTTGCGGTAGACTGCTTTCCCTTGCGGTCATCTCTAGTGGCTCTTATTTATGATGTACTTGGACATCACCCAACACGTCCTGGCCTTACAATAAGCTCCAAGCGAATAAATATGGACAATCAATGATTCTAGCTGGTGCTGCTACAGGTCTTTTATTTGCTATATAAACCCTAAATTGTACTGAAATAGGATCTAAAAGCAGTTCTACATTAAAATACAGATGGGCCAACACTGGGCTGAAAGGCTTAACATGTACCAAACAAAAGGCTGACTCCGAAACTGACGATTGTAATGTAGCCACAGCAGCGAGCACCAGGGTGTAGCTACTGTGTTCATGAGAGCCAGAATGCACAGAATGCAGCACAGCAATGTAGGGCGCTGCATGCCACAGCACTGACTTGTCAATGGGTGTGATTGAAAGGTGTGAGGAAAGGTCTTCAGCAGGTGCAGGAGGAAGCAGCGCCGCGACCTTGACTCAGGGAGGAGTGAGATTGAGCTCCACCTGTCGGGGAGCTCAAGGAATGGGCGATCATTCGACCACCACATGTAGGGTTGATTAGCCATTACAAAATGTACCCTCTGTGTTTTCCCAAATTATTTTGTGAGACAATGGTGGTTGGACATCGGACCCACTAAGGGTCTGGGGGCATGCTCCCCCGGAAGAAAATGTTGTACTTTCTAAGTTAAATGCATCAATCTGGTTTACTTTAAGAGTAATATTCTGAACAATTTTGTGCTTTAGTACCTATTTCATCAAAGAAATGTTATTTATTTTTATATATATATATATATATATATATTATATATATATATATATATATATATATATATATATATATGAATGGTGATGCGGGAAAAAAGATCTACCCAATCCCAACAACGCTTGTAGATTGATTTGCATTAGAGGTATGCCATCCAGCCTCACTCTAGAAATATCTGTATTGATCATTCATCTTGATAGCAGTCCTTTAATAACATGAACATGAGTGTGAACTTGTATCTCAACAGCCTGGTTCTGGATACAAACTTCCCCCGAAAGAGGAAAACCCTCCTTTAGTTACCGAACAGGGAAACAACCTAAGAACAAATGCCTCAGAAGCATGGATATATTAAGGAATGCACAGCCGCTTATCCCAATACCCCTCCACCACTACAATATTTTAACTTAGTTTATAAAAAGTATGCTCTCCTTAGTAATTCTCTTTGGTACTCTATTCATTATGTGCCTGATTTAAACCTTAAAGCGACCTTAAAAGGGGACATATTATGAAAACAACGCTTTCCCTGGTATTTGGGGTGTTGTTTTGGGTCTCCGGTGCTCCCAAACGCATACAAACGTTGAAAGAAGTCTGTACATGATTTTTTGAGTGAGATATGCATTTCTGAAAGTACCCCTCCTACAGTTACCAAACGAGCGAGTCAGTTTCGGCGCCCCCTCCTACGTAGGAAGGGGGCACATTTGAATATTGCCTCCCACTTCCCCACCCCCCTCCAATCAGAGCATAGCTACGATTTTGTAGAGCAGCGGACGAGCAGCTCGGCGGCAGCCCGGCAGCTCAGCTCCGGAAGTACAATCCCGTTCTCTGGCGGAGCTGCCGCCGTCCGGAGGAGGAGACATGGAGGAGAAAGGGATTGTACTCCCGGAGCTGAGCTGCCGGACTGCCGCCCAGGCTTCGGTGGCAGTCCGGCGGGGGGAGCTCTGCGGCAGCGCGGTTCAATCTGGACTTCAGAGAGTCAAGGCCAAAGTTCCTTCCCCCAATTCTTCTCAACCATGGCCGAGATATCCCCCACTTCAAGTGTTTACTTGTTGTCGAAGCACTAGACGCAGTCTTTATGAATCATAATATCATCCGAGGCGCACATAGCTTTTGGCCGTGATATTAGATATAATATATAAATACCTATATATTATAAATATTATTATTATTATTATGTTATTTGATATAGATATAGAGCTCCAGGAGACCGCAAACGGCAACAATCACTTATCCTTCATGCTATGGTTCAGTCTGACAGCTCATTGGTCAATGGGCAGCAGCTCATTTGCATTAAATCTACAGACACCAGAAACAGCGCATTCTGAAGAGACTGAAACAGAAGGGAATAGCGGTAGGCGAGATTTTTTTTCTCCTAATGTTGATACGTGCAGATTGTAGCAAAGATGATAGTGTTACATTTGATTTGTTGGAATAAATCGGTGTTGGGTGTTTTCCAAGTCTCCATGGTATTATCCTTTGCCTAGTGCGCAAATGAGTGTGTCGGCCTGACTCATTCAAATTAACAGAAATCTCGATGATTCCTGCTCTTTTGTCAGCGATGTTAGGTTATTCAACAATGCTTTATGTCTAGAAAATCGTGCTGCTCTATACTCAATAAGTTAAAACTAATAGTGAGTTGTGTTAACATTCAGTCCGACATTTCTGTTGCCTCAACAAATTAACAATTACTCTCATATAAACACTTACTATGATGAGCGTGAGTTACATAAGAAACATACAATTATTATCTATTTGATTATTTAAAAAAATCTGTGCTCATATCGGATCGGCTGATCATACATTAAAAGATTGGTGCTCTGGATCGACCTAAAGAACGCCTAAGCCTAGTTGGTACTATATGCTGGGTTGATCTATCCATCTTACAAAAAATAAAAGGCGGTCAACAATAACACCGGGGCCCTTTAAATAAAAATAAATGAGTCTCAATGTGCATTGTGTGCACTTTAAGATAATTAACATTGGTCGTATTGCTACCAAGCAAACTATTGTACGTTTACGTCAGAAAATGATGTTGACAAAACAGATTGTGGGCTCATCCTGGTGTATACATAACACGACTACAGGAAACCACAGGGTGACACAAGGGTTGAAAAACAACAATGAATTCTACAGGACTCCAGCGACGGACTGACCTGAGCGATGGCGGCCTCGTTGTCGGCCAACCCCAGGAGGAAGATGCGGGCTTTGTCGATCTTGACGGGCAGCGTGCGTCCTCTCCACTCCACCTCGCTCATGGTGGCCGCCTGCTTGGCCCGGGTCTGAGTGATCAGTGCCTAGAAAACAACTCGTCTGGTAAAATATCTGTGGGCATTTTCGTTAAGATCATGTACAAAAACGCCTCCTGACATCTTACCAACTCTGGCAAACTCTCTTAGAGACCCATCAAAATGTTTTTTCCTCAGGGTAAGCCACCATCAACAATGGTGCCCATTGAGGACATGGATAAGAGTAACCCCAAAACCACTTTTCTTTTGTTTTAAACATGGTTATTCGTCTTATATGATCATCAACATAGTATTTTATGCGATTATATCACTGTTACCGAAATAACTAAAATTTAGAGGAAAAAGTGGTAAAATCCTATGTTTTTGCCATTATTCCCAAAACCCTACGTGGAACGGTCCACTCTACTGAACGCAGGTGGCGTTCTTTAGTGACGTCAGACTTCCTTTCCCGAGGTAGTCTGACGTCACGACCCAAGAGGCACCGTTGTATTGGTTTCATGAAACTGGTTTGCAATTTGTGCAGTTTGGAACAATGGAATCAATGGTACAAATGTACGCATGTCCTTTCCTGCCACCTCTGGCCATGAATGTGTTCAATTTGAGAAGAACAGGACTGACCTCGAGCTTCTCTGCCATCATGTTCCCTCCACCGCCGATCAGCCTCATCTGCATCAGGTCGTTAATAGCGTTCTGGTCACCTGCCAATCAAAAGCCATTACACTTTCATTAGGGAGCTAATCTGAATGAGACAATGAGAGATGAGATCAAGATAGGACTTGACCATATGTATTGAGATCTTATAATTTTGTTGTGAAGTCTTAAAATACACATTAAAAACATACACCTTTTATTACATTTTTGTTAAATATATTGATAGGAAAGTGTTACGATTAAAAAATGCGGGTGAATGCCGACAGCTGAATAAAAAGCGCAACCATTGCTGAGAATGCAGAAATGTAAAGTGAATTGGACCGAAGACATTTTTTTTTTGATGGTTGAATGGTCTCTATAGCTTAAAGGGGAGATATTATGAAACAACACTTTTTCTTGGATTTTGGGTGTAGTTTGGGGTCTCTGGTGCTCCCACACGCAAACAAAATTTGAAGAAAAGTCTGTACATGATTTTTTGAATGACATTGGCATTTCTGAAAGTAAGTGGACCAGCAGACGATTATTGGGCTAGGATGTTCGCGCATTTCAGAAGCAGGGATATTCGATACAAAAATAGATGTCTTATTTGTCAGTTTGCCATGTGACTGCCTGGCTGGGAGTCCGGCGGAGCTGCCGGACTGCCGCCGAAGCTCTGGCGGCAGTCTGGCAGCTCAGCTCCAGGAGTACAATCCCTTTCTCCTCCATGTCGCGGTTCATGGACTTCAGAAAGTCAAAGCCAAAGTTCCTTCCCCCCAATTCTTCTCAACCATGGCCGAGATATCCCCCACTAGTCTTTACTTGTTGTGGAAGTACCAGAGACGTCAGACGCAGTCTTTATGATTCATAATATCATCCG
Organism: Pollachius pollachius; assembly: GCF_949987615.1. Taxonomy (NCBI): domain Eukaryota; kingdom Metazoa; phylum Chordata; class Actinopteri; order Gadiformes; family Gadidae; genus Pollachius; species Pollachius pollachius. The sequence goes on from NC_136935.1 coordinate 31,601,137, forward strand.
AGGCACACATAGCTTTTGGCCGTGATATTAGATATAATCTAAATACCTATACATCATTATTATCATCATCAACATCATCATTATCTAGATATAAAGCTCCAGGAGTCCGCAAATGGCAACAATCACTTCTCCATGCTGTGGTTCACTCTGACAGCTCATTGGTCAATGGGCAGCAGAAAAAAAAAGCAAAGCTTTTAATTTGCTTTAAAGCTACAGACACCAGAAACAGCGCATCCTGAATGGACAGAGGGGAATAGCGGTAGGCAAGTTTTTTTCCCTAAAAGCTAGTTCCAGCAAAAAGCTTATTTTTCTGGAACTCATACTATGTTTACTTGTTGGGAAAACACCATAATATGTCTCCTTTAAAGTATTCAGAAGTAGAAGACCAAAAAAGACACACTAATAAAGAATGCAATATCTTGAGTGTGAATGCTGATAGAGCATTCACACTAATAAAGAGGAATGGGTGATTATATGACTCCTTTAAAGTATGCTACCACATAAGGTGACAAAATATGAACCACATAAAAAAATACAACATGCTTGGGGTACTGCATTTTATATGTAAACAAGCATAAAACCTACAGCTTACATTGGTAATCACAGTTGTTGAAGACTCTATGGCGCCCTCATGTGTTTAACCTGACGTATTCAACTAAATGATGTGACATTTAGCAAATAACTTGCTGTTTATTTGAAGATAATGATTATTATAAATGACAAGTACATTTGTAAATAAAAACCCTAGTTTAATGGAATTATGGTACTTTTTTTAAATTTTTTTCTTAATTTTTTTATACCTAACTCTGTATAGACAGGCTTATGGCAATATTAAACGTTCTGTCCACTAGAAGGCATTATACTAAAAAAACATTTATTTCCACGAAAATGATATTAAATTAACGCTGCCTCTCAATGGCATTTATTATTTAATTCGCTGCGTTGTCTGTTGTGATAGAGAGCACTGACTCACAATTCGGGACTCTACACATACAGCACAATATCCATTTTGCAAAAAGGCGTCATTTATAGCAAATGTGTACTCACCAATGTTGTAAGCACAGTAGCGGATGTTGGGTGAGATTTCTTCCACACGCTGGTGATACAGCACTGCCAACTCTTCAGTGAAGGCACTTGCTAGCTTCTCATAGATGGTCCTAACAAACACAGACATTAATTGATATGTTTTCCATTCATGCACTAATTACCTGCATATTTATCTTCCACCATATATATCGTTTTTTAATTCTGAAAAATTCTTACTTGCACTTGTTGAAAGCCTCCATGGCTGGCTTCCACTCCTGCAGTTCAAACTCTACCATGCCAGTCAGGTACGCTGTGTAGGCCTACAAAAAACAATCTCAATTGATTGAGGGAAGGTCGCAAATTGCATACAAATTGCATATGCCAACAACTGACATAGAAGCATGTGATTTTTATGTGGCCATACAAATTTTCATGAACGAAAACGACCCACACAAATCACTGGAAATCTTTGGCATTAAACGATGATGTGTTACAAATCATCACTTTATATCAGATCCACTGTACACTTCCTCCACTACATAAAACTCATTCAGCAGTGCAGGCTGTATTTTATTATGGTATCTCAATGGTGAAACAAGCTAACCCAAGCCAGTTCTAGAGGCACGGAGGCTCTGGTGCACAGGGACCCATGTGTGTACCTGGGCCTCAAGCTTGGTCTTTGCATCGATGCTGGGGCTCTCGCACAGCTTCTCCAGCTTCTGGCCATGTTTGGCTGCCTTGCGCAGTCGCGACATCAGGTGGAAGCGCTTGCGGGGCTCCGTGTTGGCCTCCTGCTTTAGTTGCATGGCGTAGCTCCAGGACCTCTCGGCCTCCATCAGAACCAGCAGCAGATACCTAGAAGAGCACCACAAGGGAGAGACGCCGAGTCACATTCCCTAAACCTAACGAGAACCACGCTGTACATGTCACATTGCTATGGACAGCTTCCAAACCTGCTGTCAGAGAGCATCTCCTCAGTTATCTTCTTGCCAGTGTACTTGTGGCGGTTTCCCATCTTAAAGCCCAGGGTTTTGCGCAACCGCCGCAGCCGCCGCGAACAGTAGCCCCTGGACACAGAACATGTAACTAATAGAATTATACCAAGATTATAAATGCTATCATCCATAACAATCATTAGTATCTGTATGATAAGACAATAACATAAACAATGCTTTATGTATGACAGTATTTTAAGAGTGAGCATTCTTAACTACACTTAAAAATAACAGTATGTTTAAGCCACATAGTAAATGTAGCCATCTGTGATCAAATATATAACGCATAATAAATTACACACAATCCGGTCACATTTAGACGTAACAGACCTGTATCTCTGGTAGTCTCCATGTCTGAGGCCGTGCTGCTGCTGAGAATCCTTGATGATTTGCAAAACTGCAATTTGTAGTTATGGCAAACATACGTTCATATAAATGTAACACACCCGAAAGATTTGCCATCAAGAAATGCCCAACTAAGAAATCCAACAGTTGGTAGTCCTCAACCTGAATGCAGCTGGTAGCTCTAAAACAGTAGATAGCAAGGGCTTTGTGTAAATTACATAGAAAGGAGACAGTATATTCGTAATAATTATGTCGTGATATGCCCTTTAAACATGAAATACACAACATACTGGACTAATTTTAGTAGATTTACACGATTACCATTCAATGAGCAAGGCGGTTCAGAATGACACGTAGCACAAGTTAGCTTATCTCCAACCTAGCTAGCCTATATAGAGGCAAGGCGACAAATATGATCATGAAGACAATTACAATCCACACATGGCGGGACGTTTAGTGTATAAAGGATACTCTCCAATCCAACTCCTGGGTCGGATACATTTTCTTTATTTTCATCCATTGAGGCAATTTTGGCCTCATTCTGCTTGTCTTCCGCCATCCTCAAATGTTAGTAGCTAAGCAGCACCCACATGCACTGGTAAAGACGGGCCAACCAATCGTGGTAGAGGGAGTGACGTCTCGTACAACTCAAAGCTCACGAGACTTGGCAAACTATACGGTTAATTAGTAAACCAATAATGAGGCCACCAGACGATTATTAATTAAATGCGTTAATAATATTGATTGTTTTTCCTTATATTTGTGATTTAATTCATAATTATACAAATACAAAATGTAAATCATTAAAATTAAATTAAAATTAAAAAAAGATTCACTGTTTGTGGTGCAGATTGGTAAACAAACAATACGAACGATTTTCTTAGGAAACTTTTTTTTTTTTTTTAATGGAAAATACAGTTTGAAGTAAACGTTGGCAAAACTGAGCTGACACAAAACATCCTCAATGACAAACATCAACAAAATATAACTGCTAGGCCACTAAACCACACTGGCACTCCAACTTGCTGTTTAGTCTCAACTTTTCTGGCCAGTAGGGTCTGGTCGGTCACATTTTATGGGCGGCACGCATGTAGCGGAGCAGAAACCCCTTGACCTCCGAGATATGTTTGGACTCCCTGATGGTGGTGTCTCTGCTTCGCACCTGCAGCAGCCCACTCTCCAGGGTGTTCTCATCGATCACCATGGTGAAGAGGACGCCCATTTCATCATACCTGAAGAAGACACACACAAACACACACACGGTAGTGACCCAGGGGGTATTCCATCAAAGTCGCTAACGTAAGCGGCGCTTAGTTGGTTAAGCCCGGTTAGAACTAACGCCAACTTCCACTTGAGGCTAAAGCCGTTCCATCAACCCAGTTCAGCCGCGCCTTGCTCAGGTTAATTCAAGCCAGGCTTACGTTATCGTGGATTATCGCGAGCTCACGAGATATGTAACCAGCCCAGAACCATGAACGTTGAATCATGGATCAAATGTCCGAAAAGGACCGAGCGGGATCTTTTCCAGCGGCGAACAGAAGCTGCTTGTGGAGGTCTACGAGGAGTACAAGCATATAATAACTCAAAAAGGGAACACCGTTACCATTAATAAAAACAGAGGGGGCGCCTGGCAATAAAATCGCAGATCTTTTGAATGAATAAGTAGTATTAAGCGTAACATATTTTATTGTAATATTGACATTAGTGATCAGAGAGACAGTCTTGAGGTAACGTGTCGGACTTGCACCCGGTCGTCCGGGGTTCAATCCCCAGCTAATTAATAACTTAGGAAGGATTGCTGGAGAAATCAAAACTTTTCATGCCATTTCTTTGAATAGGCCTATTCTAAATTGAGTGACCATAGTTTTTTTCTCAACAGAAGTCGTCTTGGCTGCCTGCCGTGAAACTTACCTGAATGGCGTAAATTTCCCATGCAGCATTGTCTTTGTCATTGCGACAAAGGCTTATCAGTAACATTAATATTAACAGTAACTTTGCCATAGGTTTTTGCAAGTTATATTTGGGTTCTAGGGATATTGTAAGACATATTTATTACATAAAAAGTCAATTGTTAGGCCTAATTTCTCTGATATAAAGGAAATTACAAAAATAAGCCAACGGCAAGAATTCAATGACGTGCCAAGGACGCGAACTCGGATCGCCCATAATATAGAGCAGATGCTAGCCTACTCACCCTCCTGTTGGTTCTCAATTTTGATACAATACATACATTTCTCTGAAAATGTGTTTAGAAAATATCCACGGTAACAATAGATAGCAATTCTTTTCATTATTTTCTTTGCATCATTTAATCTTAGACCCTTAGTGAAAATATACGCTGTTTGTACTTCATATATGTACATTTATGACAAAATCGCGAGGACTAGGCTTGGCGGAACCTTCTGATGGTAGCCTACACTTTCCGACAGAAGGGACTTCTCTGAAACACCGCTCAAGTAAGCCTAACAGTTAGCCTGGTGCCGACCAGGTTAATTTGGTCGGATAAATTGCCATGGTTACTTAGCGGAGATTCCCTTAATTCACGTTGATGCAACGCAACTCTAGCTTAAAGTAGCGAGGCTAAGCAAAATAAGCCCGGCTTTGCCTTAAGCTTGGTTGATGGAATACCCCCCCAAGTGTTGAATTTATTTTGGGGAATTGTTCAGGACTTCATGATGGAAAAGTTTATTAGCTCAGCACTCAAAAGTAAGGGAAAAAGAGTAACTTCAACATAATAGTAGTAGTAATCTAGAAAAGTATTTTTCTAGAATAGGAAAGACACAAAAAGGTGTTCTATTGCACAAATTAAAAATATTTTACACAAAAATACGTAAATGGATAAACAATCAATTAGGCTGTGCTGATTTGGGCAAGGTCATTATGTGGCTATTGCTAGGCATTGGTAGTGTGTAATTTGGCAAAACAATTCATTGACTGTTTTATAGTCTTACTTGGTGTTTAGCTTCTCCACAGATGATGTTATATCTATAGATCCTGGCCATGCAGAGATCCCAGCATCCAGGAACTCCTGCAACAAGCCGTCACACACCTAGAAATCAAACAATTAAGACAGACAATTAGGAGGATCCCAGGAAGACCACAGCAAACAATTTACAGCGATTGGCTTACAATACAAGATCCATTTCAATAAAGCAAATAGCTGTGACCTGTCTCTGCTCCAGCGTAGCTCCCCTGCCCATGTCCAAGGCCACTTTGACCGGGGCCAACACCGGATGCAACTTCAACACCTAGCATCAACACAAATCAACACTCAGAACGCGCAGGACGTAAAATAATGAAAAACCCAGAGACCTATAGCTGAACTACCCCCATAACACATTCTAATGTTCACCTTCCTCCGGTACAGTTTCTGCTTGCCATCGTGTTTCTTCATTAGCTGCAGGGAGTTGTGCATGTAGGCCATCATACTGCGGTCCATGTTGCTCACGACCGAGATGACGTGAGGTACTACCAACTTCTGCCCATCAAAACACTAGCATTCGAAAAATAGAAACATTGTTGTGGTTATTCCAGCCTCTCTGGGCTCCATTCATTTATCTGCATATAAATTTTACTGAAATATATTTGCATGGTGTATTACCATTTTGTAATACACCTCTATAGAGGCATGTGTGGGACCTCTATGGAGGCGTGTGTGGTACCTATGGAGGCGTGTGTGGTTCCTCTATAGAGGCGTGTGTGGTACCTCTATGGAGGCGTGTGTGGTACCTCTATGTGGGCGTGTGTGGTACCTCTATGTGGGCGTGTGTGCGTTCTACCTCTATTGGGGTACTGCAAGTGTGGTACCTCAAAAGCTGGAACAAGGAGGTACCTATCTATAGAATCTGCACTTAATTGTTTTAGAACTTGAACTACAACATGTATTTCTTTGTTGTCATGCACCAGCTCCCATAATGCAGTTGCATTACCATTGATAATTACAAATAAATTGTATCCTTCTTTTCTGATTCCACTTTCAAGGCACTGCTTAAGAGGACTAATGTAACGTAACTACAAGTGTTAAAATAAAAACGGTAGGCATTAATTGCATTACACTCATGTCCATGAGAGTTGGTTGCAAAAAATTGGACGGCAGGCTGACCTGTATTTTGGCGCGGACACCACCGTTTGTCTGCAATAATTCAGAGTCCCCGAGGCTCCAGAGGTTCTCCAGGGTCTCCTGTCCCCACGGAAACGAGTAGACGATCTTCACGCCACGAGAGGCCCCCTCCTGGAGCTCGTCCACTTGGGCGTCCCGGCTGCTGAATTCTGATGGCGCCAGGGCAAACTGAACAGACGGGAAAAACAAACCCAGAAGACGAGCAATATCAAAAATAGAAGCGGAACCCTTATTGTGAGCCATTTCGGTCCCATATTACACTGGACAATCATAGCAAATTGAGATAATAAAACGGATATTCCTACAGCAACCCTGCATAGCAGGGTAAATACATGCAACTATAAGAACTGCAAATTGGATTTCCTCTAAATGTATCAAAGTACATTTCGGAACGTAAGCAAACAACATTCCAAAACAGATACATAAATTTAATGTATAGGCATTTAAATGTTTTCTTACTTTCGAGAGCAACTTTGACCCAAGTCCTTATAGATTACCGTTTCTTACGCACAGTGTTTGAAGTATTAGTAGCAGCAATAACCAATTATTATATAACAGACATTCTTCCAGCATCGACATAGACCAACCTTTCTCCACCACTGGAGCCTGAGTCGTGCCCAGTGGTCCAGCCACTGCGAGGTACTCCGCGGAGAGCAGAACCACACCAGGGACGCGGAGGTAGCTTCTGCTCGGCTGGCAGAACGACAACACGTCCCACGTCATTTTAAGACATAGACGTGCAGAGTTGGATGCATATTCTTTATTTCAATATAGGCCTACGGGTGCTGCAGCCTAGTCACATGGTACTGGAGGCAACACTGAAAAGCATTTGACTAAAACCATTAATCACATACAAAATTCTATTAAGATATATTTAGGTTCATGTAGGCAAAACTTAATTGACACCATTGATAAAGAAAAATTGTATGACTAAAATAAATCTCATGTTTAGGAGTGCATAAAAAGAAGTATGGAAATAGATTAGTTCTCACCTACCGGATCCATCCAATGGTTGGAAACTCAGGCCAGTCTCAGCTAGGCCAAACGGCAACCTCCTATTCACCAGCTCCAACCAAGAGCTGTACTGTTCCAATGCACCTGGAACCATGGACGTATACTAAGAACTGACAACTACAAAATTATGTTTTTTAACAGACAAACGTATTGAGTAGGTGTAATGATGGTGCACTTAAGTACCTCCTAGTTCGTAATATCCTGAATCAATATCAGATAAAAAAAAAAATACCTTCATGTTCAATGCAGGAGTCCATTCAGCTATGTACATAGGCCTACTCTCTACTAATTGTTTAATGAATTGCTTTACATGATGCTGGTTGAGATCTACCTTGAAGAAGGTTCGTTCTTAAAGATGTTGACTGCCGAAGAAGCATCAGTATCATCTGAGTCCGTTGGGCTTTGTTAAACTCATCTGCATCAAGAAGTTGGTTAAGGTGTTCAACGTCCAAACTAGGGTTGCCCTCTCCAGACTTATTGTCCCCGTTGGTCAAAGTGCTAATGCCAAACACTGGCGTTCTTGACATTTTAATAGAACTCCACCACTGCTCGAGTAGGTTCTTCTTCAGTTCCACCCCCAGTGGTCCATAGTTACAGCACATTCCCCGCTGAAATAAGTCGGTGTGCACCTGGCCAGGTGCAACATAGTATCCGTCTACGCAGAGCTCCAGTAACATTCGGGTTGGATCGGATTCGTCATTTGGACAAACAGTTGTTTTGTAACGATTGGCGATGTATTGTCCGACGAAGGCTCTGCATGGTACTCGTATTGATCTGGTTTCACAGCATATCCGAAATCGCTTCATACAATGAAATATCATATCGAAATGTCCTGTAAGTTACTTCAGCGGTTAAAATGCTCTCAATGAAGAGGTTTGTTTACAAATTGAGAACGTTAACGAGGAGTGGCTGATCTCAGTCTCATTAACGTTGAAATACATTCTTACCGATTCACCTTTGTCGGTAAGGAACACTTAACCAAAAGCTTTGTGATTTCACACTATAACGACTATCCATTGGCATTTGTCAACACTGAATGTGTGCTTTGAATCAGACCCCAAAACCGGTGTCACACTGCTAATGGTTCCCAAGCAATGCTGTTCCCCGATCGCGTGCATGTGGCGTGTTACGAGCACATTTACCCAGAAGATGCAGAGATCACGTCAGCAGATTCGTCGAAATTCCACAATACCTTTTAGCAGAGCCCGTCTCTTCCTATTAGGCATTCTTCGCTTTTAATTTGTTTGCGTCGTATTACAATAGTCGAGTTGAGTAGTAGGCTGAATATACATGAATATTACTATTGCCTATAACACGTGATGTTATTAATTTATCGTCTTGCTTAACGTTTTTTTCAAACTCACGAGCTATATATTCGACCACGCTCTCTGATACAAAATAATAATATTCAGGGAACCTGCAAGGTAGCTACACCACCGAGACACGCTTATGTCGCAATGTTCGTGCAATGATAATCGACCACGTTATTATTATTGTAAATTATGGCTGGGGCTTGTTTAAAGGGGACATATTAGGAAAACAACACTTTTCCAGGGATTTGGGGTGTTGTTTTGGGTCTATGGTGCTCCCACACGCATAAAACTTTGAGAAAAGTCTGTACATGATTTTTTGAGTGAGATGTGCATTTCTGAAAGTACCCCGCCTACAGTTACCAAACAAGCGAGTCAGTTTCGGCGCCCCCTCCTACGTAGGAAGGGGCCCAATAGAATATTACCTCCCACTTCCCCGCTCCCCTCCAATCAGAGCATAGCTAAGATTTTGTGGACCAGCGGACGAGCAGCTCCGGCGGGGGGAACTCGGCTGCAGCCCGGCAACTCAGCTGTGGGAGTACGATCCCTTTCTCTGCCGGACTGCCGCCGAGCTCCCCCAGCCGTATTGCCGGACTGAAGCTTCGGTGGCAGTCCGGAGGAGGAGATATGGAAGAGAAAGGGATTGTACCCCGGGGATTAGCTGCCGGACTGCCGCAGAGCTACCCCCGCCGGACAGCCGCCAAAGCTTCGGTGTCAGTCTGGCCGCCGTTGAAGCGTCAGTCCGGCAGCTCCGGCGGTGTACTCCTGGAGCTGAACTGCCGCCGAAGCTGGCAGGTCCGGCGGCAGTCTGGGGGCGCTCCGGCGCGGGGAGCTCAGCGGCAGTCCGGCAACTCAGCTCCCGGAGTACAATCCCTTTCTCCTCCATGTCGCGGTTCATGGACTTCAGAGAGTCAAGGCCAAAGTTTGTTTTATCCCCCAATTCTTCTCAACCATGGCAGAGATATCCCCCACTACGAGTCTTTACTTGTTGTGGAAGTGCCAGAGATGTCAGACGCAGTCTTTATGATTCATAATATCATCCGAGGCGCACATAGCTTTTGGCTATGATATTAGATATAATATTATATAAATACCATATATAATATTATTATTATATGATATAGATATAGAGCTCCAGGAGTCCACATGCTGTGGTTCCGTCTTAGAGCTCATTGGACAATGGGCAGCAGCTCATTTGCATTAAAGCTGCAGACACCAGAAACAGCGCATTCTGAAGGGACTGAAACAGAGGGGAATAGCGGTAGGCGAGATTTTTTTTCTTAAAAGCTATTTCCAGCAAACAGCTTCAAAAACATGTTTTCTGGAACTCAAATACTATGTTTACTTGTTGGGAAAACACCATAATATGTCTCCTTTAACATTGCGGGTTGCGGGTCAGTTGATGATTAATTAACACATTTATCAATTTCAAATCTTATCTCTCCCCTCCTCAACTGTAGGCTACTCATTGTACTGTAATCTACTCTACTCAAGTTCAGTCCACACGTTACAGTCCAGCAGAGGGGTGTCCACAGGTAAAATGTGCCACCTGTTGTACATTTATCCACTGCCCATTCTGCACTCCCGTTAACCCTACCAAAATGAGTAGGGTCAGAACATATCAAGCCTATACCTGGAGGGGTATCATATGTGTGTGTTTATATATATATTGTAGCGCCAGGGCTATGTTCGTTGTATTGTTTTATACCACTGTTGTCCTGCTTTTGATATTCGCCACATTGGTGTCAGAAGTGGGATTTTATAAAAATAATACCCTGTACGAAGATGGTAATGTCAAGAACCTATATCGCAAAGAAACCTTTTTAAATTGAAGAACTTCTTCAGCGTTTCGGCGAAGATCTGCCTGCGGAGATGAGTGATCGACCCAAGGGTGCCAGTGCTCCTCACCGCCATGCAAGACGAGTGACCAGCGCAGAGAGACTGCCACCGCTGACCTACGACGCAGAGAGCTCGCACATGCTCGCACATGCTGGCGCTGTGGAGTAGCAGGCTACTGGGCCCCGAACTGCCCCGCCCCCGCCCCTGCGCCAAAACACCACCGAGACCCACAGTCGGAAAACTAGTGCGGGTAGGCACCCTGGGGAGACTGCCCACCGACCAACCAACCATAGACCCCATTGAGAACAATGACAAGATTGGTAGAGTGGGCAACGCACACGGCCTCTACCTCCTCTGTTCCATCCAGGGACACCCCGGCTGGGCCCTCGTGGACACGGGTTCTACCATTTCCATTGTGCGCCGAGGGGTGCTTCCAGAAACAGGATGGATGCCAACCGACTGTAAGATCCGAAAAGTGACCGGAGAACTAACTGGGATGCTGGCGAAACTCCCGCTGCCAGTGAACGTGGGGAACAACGAAATCACCCACAGTTTTTTTGGTTGACCGAAATTCTAGACCCCTGCATCATCGGGCTGGAGCTGCTGACTTGTTGGGGGGCTAGGGTGGATGTGTAGAGGAACGCCATTCACCTCGGCACGGAGACGCTGACCCTTGAGCGCCGTCAAGGCAGGAAGGTAAGGTGTACACAAGCCCACCTGTGTCCACCAGGCGCCGCACCACCTCCGTCTCCGCAGCCACTGCCGCCATCCCCTGAGGTGACAACGGCGCTGCCTTGTCCGTCTAGCGAACAGCGACCTCCGTGGAGGCTACGACTCCCCAGCCCCCATCGTCAGATGTTGACACCACTATCCAGGAACAATACCAGCGGAGCAGTGAAGGACTCGATGCTCTGCAGAGCCAACAAAGCGAGACCTGCTCCAGCAGTTTGCAGACATTTTTGCTGCACGAAATCAGGACTGCAGCCAAACTAACATGGTGCAGCACTCAATTGACACTGGCACGGCCCTTCCCATTAGACTGTGAACCCGCCGACTAGGGTTTGCCAAACAAGAAGCAGCAGAGCAGATGATCCGGGAGATTGATGAGGCGGGGGTGATAGAGCCATCCAACAGCCCCTGGGCTGCCCCTGCCCTCCTGGTCAAAAGATGGAGGACGACACCTGGAGGTTCTGTGTGGACTATCGTCACTTGAACAATGTTACCGGAAAGGGCTCTTAGACCTTGCCCCGCATAGATGACGCTTTGGACAAAGTCACAGGGTCACAGTGGTTCAGCTCACTAGACCTTCGGAGTGGCTACTGGCAGGTGGAGCTGGCACCAGATGCAAGACCCAAGACTGCTTTCACTATCGGCAAAGGGCTCTGGCAGTCCAGGGTGGTGCCCTTTGGTCTGTGCAATGCTTCCGCCGCGTTCGAGAGACTTATGGAGAGGGTTCTGGCTCACATTCACAGAAAACAGTGCGTGGTCTACCTTGATGACCTTCTGGTCCATGCCAAGGACTTCGAGCTGGCACTGGAGAACCATCATTCGTCCATGACTACGCATCAATTACCATCCCTCTACACCGTCTCAAGGACAAGGGGAGGGAATTCAGCAGGGAGGACGACTGTGCAGCCCCCTTTGCCCAGCTCTGTGCTGCTCTGACAACTGAACCCATCCTGGCCCTTCCTGACCCTGGCCGCAGCTTCATAGTGGATACGGATGCCAGTGACGTGGGACACGGGGCACTCCTGTCGCAGGAGGGAGCAGGGGGTGAGAGGGTGGTGGCTTACTACAGTCGCTCCCTGCCTCCTCCCGAGCACAACTGCATCACCCGACGTGAGCTCCTGATAGTGGTTGAGGCGGTCAGACACTTTCGCCCTTACCTCTACGGCCAGCAGTTTCTCCTGCGGACGGACCACGCTTCGCTGACCTGGTTGCTCGGCTTCAAGGAGCCTGAGGGTCAGACGGCCAGGTGGATCGAGGCCCTGTAGGACTACAATTTTGAGATCCAACACCGAGCTAGGCGTCTGCACAGCAATGCAGATGCCCTGTACCGACACCCCTGTGAGGACTGCAGACATTGTGAACACCAAGAGGAGCGAGATGGAGCTACTCTCTAGGTAGCTGCCACAGGACAGGTCGGGCCAGATGAAGGTTGGCTGACTGCAATGGAAGACCAGGAGTTTAGTTTAGTTTAGTTTAGTTTATTAGGATCCCCATTAGCCATTGCACTTGGCAACAGCTACTCTTCCTGTGGTCCACATTTAACAAGACAAACATACAATAAATCAACTATACATGAAAACAGGATAAAGAAGAAAAGAGAACAAAAAAGACAAAAACAATGTACGACATCATAGAGAGGGAAAAGAAAGACATCATACATAGGTGAAATTGTTAAGTAGCAAGTATGATGTTTCATTGCACTAATCCAATAACATCACATAATCTGCACACAATTACGCATATTGACAAGTCTAAATAAACTATTGTGAATTATTAAAATGGATTTTGAGCTGTTTTTTGAAGTGTATTCAAATCTATGATTGTGTGGGGTAAAGCGTTCCATATTGACCTAGCTCTGTACATGACTTTTTTTTTCATTGCATTAGATTTAGGCCTGGGCACTGTAAAACGTTCCATTACCACCTGCCTGGAAGAGTAGTTATGTCTATTACTGGTGTATTTAATCAATTTGTACAAACAATTAACGTTTTTTGCTAACACAGATGCTCCAAAAATTAAAATGAGACTAGCTAGCAGTCTTTGTTCTACCATGAGCCCAGATAGGCATTTATGCATACGTAAAATATTAGACCTATTTCTACACTTAAGTGCCAGGCGCGCCGCTCTATTTTGGACTAGTTGTAGTCCTTTTTTGCTGCACTCGACCACACAGCAGGACAGTAGTCAAGATGGGACAGAACCAGTGCCTGGATAACCTGGACTACAGAGGTAGACGTTAATAACCCTGCACATCTCCTGATTATCGAGCCCCCTCCCCATGTTCTTGGTTATGTTGTTTATGTGAGTAGACCATGACAGATTACTGTCCAATGTGACACCAAGCAGCTTTGTTTCTTCCACCTTCTCAATTTGTATCCCGTTCATTGATAAATTGAGTTTTGGATTTAATTGTAACATATATTGTGAGCCTAATACGATGCATGTTGTCTTTGAGATGTTTAAGACCATTCTATTATTCTTGACCAAGTCTGATACTAGTTGCAACTCTTTATTCAGAATTGCAGACAAATCTTCCACAGTGGTAGCTGACATATAAAATGTTATGTTGTCAGCATACATGGACACATTGCCCCTGTTCAAGACCAATGGTAAGTCATTTGTAAAGATTGTGAACAGTAGCGGCCCAAGGCAGCTCCCTTGTGGTATTCCAGACTGAACTTGTTAAGTATTAGAAAGACCAACATTAAAGAAAACTCTTTGTGATTTTCTGGATAAATAGCTCTTAATCCAGGTCACCGCAGAAGATGATAAACCGTAGCAAGAAAGCTTTTCTAGCATTAGTCCGTGATCAATAACATCAAATGCCGCACTGAAATCTATCAACACAGATCCCACCAGTTTTTTGTTGTCAATTTCAATTAAGCAATCATCTGTTGTCTGCGTAAGTAAGTGCTGTACATGTTGAATACCCCGCCCTGAATGCATGCTGCAGGTCTGTATTCAAACCATTTTAAGAAAAATAGCTCTGTATTTGATTAAAGACAATTTTGTGTGGCAGGCAGCACAGGACAGTGACCCCACACTGGTCAGGGTGGGACAGTGGGTTGACAACCAGGCACGCCCCTCCCAGCAAGCTGTCTCTGCCTTGTCCGTGGAAACCAAGACCTACTTCTCAGAGTGGGCCACCTTGGCACGGCGTAATGGACTGCTTTACAGGGTCTGGCGTGCACCAGGCTGGGGGAGAGATGTGTGGCAGTTACTAGTGCCCAAGGACTGGCGTCGACGGGTGCGACATGCAGTCCACGGTTCGGTGGGGGCAGGACGCTACGGGGTGGCCAAGACCCTCAACAAGTTGCGCCAGCGTTTTTACTGGCCTGGTTGCAGGAAGGACACAGAGCTTTTCATTCACTGCTGTGACTCCTGCACTGCTAAGAAGGGTCCTTGTGGCCTTGGAGTATTTCACTAAGTGGCCGGAGGTGTATGCAGTCCCCGACCAGAGTGCGGTGACCACAGCTGAGTGCCTGGTATGTGAGATGTTCGGTCGGTTTGGGGCACCTCAGGAACTGCACAGCAATCGGGCGGAACTTTGAGGCTCAAGTCTTTGCTGAGGTGTGCAAACGCATGGGGGTAAACAATACCAGGACGACGCCCCTCCACCCCCAGAGCAACGGGCTATTGGAGAGGTTCAACCGGACGCTTGCCACGCAACTGGCTATTGTCACTTCACGACACCAGCGAGACTGGGACCGCCACCTACCCCTTGTCCTGTGGGCTTCGAGTACCTGCGGGACATTCAGCAGTGTCTGGCAGAGGCCCATGAGTTTGCCAGGCAGAGTCAGGAACAGGCGGTGGCACGACAAAAGCAGGGGTATGACCTCCATTGCCAGGGCCGCTACTTCGTGCCTGGGGAGAGGGTGTGGGTCTACAATCCAACCCGGAAAAAGGGGGTCCCTCCCAAACTGACCAGCCAGTGGGTGGGGTTCCTGTGAGGTGCTGGAACAACTTTCCGATGTTGTGTATCGGGTGAAGATGCGTGTCCGAGGGCGGGTGGTGATGACATATTGAAAAGTAATGTGTAGCTGAGCCCGATGAACTCGATGAAAAATTGGGGTTTTATCGAAAACCTGTTCAATTTTCATGACTTTTTTACAGACGGCAGGAGGTAGCTTAAGGGCCTACCGGCCTCTTCTAGAGGTCTTCGGAGTAGCTAGAAAAAGACAGCCAGAAGTTTCTCTATCAAGCGGCAAAGTCACGCCCCTTCCGGTAGACCCCATGGGACCTATGAAATCGTAAAACATGAATGGGTTTCAATGGAGAGAAAGTAATTATTTTCTGGTCCCAGTCTTTATATGCCCCAGATCACACATACGTTGTTTGTGGATTTAAATGCTAATTTTTCATGTCAAGTGTTTGACAGTTTATTGTGCAATGGTTCAGTTAAAGACTGTAGAGAAAGCACAATGAGAAAGACTACATGTCTCGTATGTGCCGTCACGCTCCCTGCGACTGGCGTGGACAAGACCGACAATCTCCCCATCGGCATAACTGAAACTCTCCATTAGCAAATATATGCTAATGAACTAACATTAAATCAATCAAAAGTCCTCTTCAGAGTGGCCAAGGGACTTCTAACTAAGCGTGCTTGATGTGAGCCTTACGGAAATTAACACGTTAGCTTGCTCTCTAAAACTGGCTCATGCAACCACGTGTTTTTTTCAGACAATACTTATTACGACAGGTCTGTTTATAAATATACGTTTTTGGGTTATACATATCCTTTTTTAGATATCAATTATATTTTTTGATATTTATACAATTCTAGTTTGCATAAACATATTCATATGTGGGACTAGTAGAATGGGCGGTAACATGCTGCAATTCCGACATGACCCAATTCCGACTCCTTTTAGAACCACCATTCCGACAGTCTACCAATCAGTGGTACCAACTTCAGGTAAACATCAAATATGTTCAAATGTGTTCAACCAAAAAGTAGCCATGACTTCTCAAAAGTCCTACTTTCAGAATTTGAGTTTCAGAACAGTAGTTGATGGATTATCTCAGTATTATTTATCTGTAATTTATTTGATTAATTCCAAATTGTGGTTGTGATGATGTAGGAAATAACCCATTCCATCAATTGACGACTGCATTTTAGTAAGTGTGTTACGAGTGGTGGGGCGTTCACTTATTTAACCTGCGCTTGGAATGTATAAATATTCTGAAACTTAAAACTGGACAATTTATTTGTTGGAGTTGGATTTAAACTCAATGCAGGACCACTATTGGAGTGGATTGGACGAACATTTGAACGAAAATAATTGTTTGGAGTGCCGCGGCAAAACAATCAAGGAATGCGCGTAGTTAACTTAATATCGGCCCAAAGGCAATACAATGCGCTTTACAAAGGAGAAAGGCGAGAATATAGCCTAGACCCACTCCTTTACAAACAAATTCTCGAAGGGAATCAATAAAAATAAATTAGTTTTGCCCATAGAAGGCAAATCCGTTAAACATAGACAAAATCCCCCGACCTCAGAGATGTTCAGGACAGCCGGTCAGGTGCAATTGATTGAGCCACAGAATAACAACTGTCTTCTTTTTTCATGCCATAGGACTGCGTGCAGTTGTTAGATTGCGCATAAAATGTGTGCATATTTAGTCTTCTTTTTCTCGACTCTCCAGCATTCTCTCAGCATTCCCTTAATTATTGGCCTCGGTGCGCAAAGACAGGCGGGATTTCCGACGCTGATTTTGAGAGACAGGAAAAGGGCCAAAGACGCAGCAAATTAGGGTCGGTGAGTAGTCTATCCCCAATGACGAATGTCAGTGTAGGACACTAAAGCGCATGAAACTAAGAAATAATCACACTAATTTAAGTACAATGATAATAGTAATTACATTTATATGAATGACATCATGTCGGAATGGTGGGACGTTTGAAAACAATGGAAGTACCGCCACTCCGACAATTAGACGTCAATGTCAGAATGGGGGTATGTCGGAATGGAAGGAATGCTATGCCCAAAATGGGTATAGCATTATGGCCTACATTATGACAGCCTTTAAGTCACTCATTTAAACTCGGCTCAATAAAGATATAAGACTATACAAGACATTGTACAGTACGCACACAAAATATTACATATGCATGTCCAGAAAAACGTGAGCTTTCAAAATATTTGACAGAAAAACAGCCATCATTGGATCAAATCAATATTTAATGCATCACGTCCAATCATAAAAATCAAATTTAAAAGCTACTGAATAGTTAAAAAAAACAAGCATGGAGTTTAGTGAATTGAAGAGATAACACTGAATGATTTCTCTGCCTGTTCCTCAAATTCGAGAACTTGATGAGCAGAATATAACCATGCGGTGTTGCAGTAGACTTTGTTTCATAGGACTATTACAAGAATAAGATGACTGTAAAATTCCCCAACTGTCTTCATTACTCAGATCCTGTCGGACAATAGTCAGTAATAATATTTGGTGTTCGCTATGTTTAAATCAGTTAAGGTCTAAACTTAGCACACACATGACCCCTCTCAAAGTAAATGCATTTCTTCAACATAAATGGTCTGGTCTTCCTCAATGCTTTGTGGTCAAACTTCTTACTTTTCAGAGGAATTCGTTACAATAGATCTTACTAGGTCAGGCCCTGAACACTACCAGCTTAAATCAGAGGCACAATGGAAGTCTCCTATACTATATTCAATCTCCAAGTTGAAACTTGCAAATGCACAACAGGAAAGTAAATAAGACCAAAGTCTATAGGCTTGACAAATTTACAAGCCAAAATCTTTTTTATTTGAACAGATTGAGGACACTCATAAGAAAATGAAGGTCAAATATTAACTATTTAGTTCCTTTCACAGCCACTAATTAAAATCAATTGTGGTAAACTCGCCTTCACATGTCTTCACATTATATACATTATGAAAATCATTATGTACGAACTGAAGGTAAATAAAGGCGTTGTATTTATTTACTAAAAGGCATTTATTCTGAACCTGCCTCCCATTCATCTTTGAGGTTTTTCCTACTGCGGCATTTCAACCAGCCACAGGGCGGTGCTGTTGGGGAGCGGTTCAGTTCCTGAAACGCTGTCAGTGTCACACCTGTCACACCAATCCAGTCCTGAGATGGGGGTGTGATTATATAAACCCACAGAATTCAGGCTGACAAGACCGACGCGCAGCTCTGTAGCGGTCACCGCGTTGCTCTACTGCTTGCGTTTCCCTTTCCTCTGTTTAATGGTGAAGAGGTTCTCATCGGTGGGGTACATGTCTGCGCCGCCGCCTTTAGACGACCTCTTCTTCTTCCAGCCGGCCCTCTTCCTCTTCTCCTTCGCCGCCCCCCGGCCACCGTAGAGCTGCTCCGGGGTGTAGGACTCGCGCGTGAAGGGCGACGTGCGCGGCGCCGCCGCACCACCCCAGTTCAGCCTGTTGGGGTTCTTCTTGTTCCTGTTCCTGCTCTTCTTCGGTGCCCTCTCTTCTCCGCCCCGGGGGAAGCACTCCTCCTCGTAGAACGTGGAGGGCGCAGCCTTGTTGGCGGGGACGCCCTGCTTGGGCTTCCACTGTTTGGCGGCGCCGCTGACTGGCGTCGGCTTCAGCTTGGTGGACATCTTGGTCTTGAAGATGACGGCCGGCCGGCGGGGCGTGGTCTGGACCGGGCCGGCCTCGCCGAAGCGGGTGTGGGTGGGGGTGGACCTGGAGCCGGGCGTGGGGACCCTGGTGAAGGAGGGGTAGTTGTTGGCGTTCTCCTGCTGCTGGTGGTGGTTCTTCTTGTAGTCGTGGTTGTGGGCGGTCCTCTGCCTCTTCTTCGGGGGTCCTGGGGTGGCGGGGGGTTTAGAAGTGGTGCCGAGCAGGCCGGCCTCCTCAAGTTCTGGAGGGGAAAAAGTTAATGAAGTCACGACGTTATTTAGTTGCATTCTAAAACTACTGGGGTCTGGGGGCTGTGTTAGAGGAGAAGAGAGCGACAGAGCTTACCTTTGACCTTCCACTTCATCCTGTGCTCCCTCTGGTTGAAGTCGACGGGCGTGTCGTAGTGGTTGATGAAGGGCGTGCTGGGGTAGGACCCATTATACATCCGACGCTGTGTACATGCCTGAGACACACACAACACACAGACACCTATTACTGATCTTTCAAAAAGGGCACTCGTCACTATTTCTTTTGATAATATCCATCTTTAGATTATATTTTTGATTCATTTTTTGCTTTGGAGAAAATGTTGAAAGGGAGAGCAGGGTGAAGAGAGAGAGGGAGGGCAGAGAGGAGGGGAGGCTGCGGTGCAGACTGAAGCAGGACTCACATGGCCAAAGTGCCCCCTTCTGGAGCAGTTGTAGCAGTAGGCGGGCGTCCTGCCTTGGTCCTCTTCCCCAGAGGGCTGCGGGGGACCTTTCCTTGTCTGTAGTGAGTAGGGGAGAGAGACAGAGAGCAGGGGAGAGAGACGGAGAGGGCAATCATGAAAAATGTAAGCCTATCAGAACGACGTCACACTGCCTTTCAGAAAAACCCCTTAAGCGTCAGCGTGTTTAAACGGTGACATGTTATACCACCAGGTGTGAGTGTGATTAGCCGTTACAAGCCATTTTGTAAATCAGCCTCTTCTGACATCACAGGTGGTCGTGTCCACCTAGATGTGGGCTGGATAGCTCAGTCTACCAGCCTACCCAGTGGACTGTAGCAAACGTTGCTCATCTATCCGTCACACATCCAGGTGGACACGCCCACTTGTGATGTCAGAAGAGGTCGATTTTCACAACGACTTGTAACGGCTTATCACACTCACACCTGGTGGTATAACATATCACCTTTAGGAGCAGGATGCTGTGAGTCCCACAGCAGGTTAGCCCTCTGCAGCTGTCACCGATAGCCTCCATTACGGCCACGCCGTTCCTTAACGGGGGCGGCAGTGTATAATATGAGAAGAGCAGTGAGAGGACTAGCTATAGTGGTAGGGGCCTGTAATGACCCAGTGCGATAAGTAAATCTATGTGCATGTGTGTGTTGGGGGGGGGGGGTTCGGGGTCCTGTCCCCAACGGGGTAGTGTTCTGAAAGCCTTCCATGCTCCAGTGCCCAGAAGGAGCGAGAGACAGCGAGAGAGAGAGAGAGAGAGAGAGAGAGAGAGAGAGAGAGAGAGAGAGAGAGGAGAGAGATATTTACTGCTAATGCTAGATGGCGTCTGACACACACACACCTTCCTATCTAATGGCATTCTCTTTCACATACACACCCAATGGCATCCTATCAAGCCTGGCCTGCATGCACACAAATAAACACGCATTAATCCCTGTTTCCTTACAAACACACACACACACAACTAATATCTCATCTAAGGACCCCCCCCCCCCCCTCCTATCGCTCTCATTACCCCACCCGCTCAGCCCTGATTCCATGATTACAAATCATTTCCTCCCGTCGTCATTTTTTTTAAACATAGCTTAGCTACCACCCCCCCCCCCCACCCCCCTTTCTCCTCCATCCGTGTATCCCCACATCAACCCCATCACACTTTCCCTCTCTCGCTCTCTCTGTGTTTGTGTCTCTCTCTCTGTTCCGCTCGAGTAGTTCTGCAGCAGAAAGGATGAATGCTATTAGAGCGTCGCGTCATTATCAGGTCAGGCCGGCCGGGCCCATCTCCATCACAAAGGCCAGGAGATCACAGGCCTGCCTCTCCCCCACACACACACACACACACACACACATCAGGGGGCGCACACACACACACACACACACACACACACCCTAAGGAGATCACATCCCCGTCTGAATCCCTTCTTAAGCCCCGCCCACCGCGCGTCTCTTCCCATTCATCTCTCATGTAAATTGGCTGTAGGCCTCCCTCTCTCTATCTGACCTTGGGCGCCCCTTATCTCTGCGTTCTCTGATCCAGCACACGGAGAGAATAAGCGAAAGCAAGGAAGGAAAAAGAAAGAAATGAAATCCCCTCCTTTCCTTTAATCAACCTATGATAGTGGTCTGCACAGTCTTGTGTGTGTCCGCCTCTGTGTGTGTGTCTCAGAGAGAGGGCGTGTCTGACTCTGGCAAAATTAATTAACTGGATCTCTCTCTCTCTCTCTCTCTCTCTCTCTCTCTCTCTCTCTCTCTCTCTCTCTCTCTCTCTCTCTCTCTCTCTCTCTCTCTCTCTCTCTCTCTCTCTCTCTCTCTCTCTAATGGGTAAGGGATGATATTCAGCTTGTCATCTTGCTCCCTCCCTTCTCTCTATCCCTCTGTCCACCTATATGTTTTTTATTGATATAGAGGGTGCCCTGGAGAGAAACAGTGGAAAGAAGTTGACATACCTGCGATTGAATAAAGAGCCGACAAATAAAGACCAATCGACACTGCAATTTATAATAGCTAACAATGGTTGCCAGGTTGAAGATACCGAACAAACACGAGCAAGACGAGCAGATGGTAACATTGTGCTGTGAGATGAGTGCAATTCTTCTATTTTGACAATGACCAGCAAAGGCGGGGCCAGTTGATCAGCTAGGTTTCAAGTTTGCAATTCATTTATGTTTTCAATTATGGATTTATAA
Source organism: Pollachius pollachius (assembly GCF_949987615.1). Taxonomy (NCBI): domain Eukaryota; kingdom Metazoa; phylum Chordata; class Actinopteri; order Gadiformes; family Gadidae; genus Pollachius; species Pollachius pollachius. The sequence goes on from NC_136935.1 coordinate 31,623,026, forward strand.
ACCAGCTCATGTGGCAACCGTCATGAAATCCTCCTGGGCTCTAAAGCCTTCCCCATCTTTCTTTTCTCTAATGCAGTTCCAAGATGTACCCTTGTTTTAGGCCGGCTCTGGTCAAGCAGCCTTTCAGGTCGGGTAGAATCGGGTTCAATCTCAGCCCCGATGGTTTGCCTGCTTCCATGGCTGCAGCCTTTTCACAAATGCATGTGGAATGTTTGCTGTGTTCGATTTCAATAGTAGCATCACAGTTACAGGCCAGCCAGCTTGTTCTCTTGGGGCGACATTTATCAAAGGGACATTAGAAATATTCTGCTCCGGATGGTATTTCATTAAAAAAAAAGCCTAATAACTAATTACCATTACACAACTCTGCGTGTTGTAGAATAAACCACAATCCTTGACTAAAAGTGAGCCCGTCTCTTTGAATGGACACGCAAAGACAGGCTTTTGACTGTTCCAAAGAAACAAGAGTTTTACCTGCAAGCAGCCGAGATACACACAGCCAGTTAGACAACAAGAGAGGTGTGTGTGTGTGTGTGTGTGTGTGTGTGTGTGTGTGTGTGTGTGTGTGTGTGTGTGTGTGTGTGTGTGTGTGTGAGATCGGAAAGGGTCCTAAGGGCTTGTGTGGACACAGACATGCAGCCATCCGTGGCCTCTCATGCATACACTCACACACCCACATACACAAATACACGCACACACTCTCTCTCTCTCTCTCTCTCTCTCTCTCTCTCTTTCTCTCTCCTCCTTACTTCGGCTGCTGGTGGCAAAGCCGTGTTAATCCTTAGGCCAACACAAAGCTCAGTCTGTTACAGACTACAATCTGAAGGAACACACACACATAGGCACATACACACAAACGTGCTCGCGCACACACACACACACACACACACAAACACACACACACAGCATGTTTGCTTCCTGGATTGTGTTAGTGTTAGATAACTGTGCGTGCGTCTGTGGGGTGCAGGTTTGTGGTTTGCATACCTTATTGCAGCGGGGGGGGGGCATTTAAATATGGAACCTCAGATTGAGGGGTGGGAGGGGGGAAGGCGCAGTGCACATTTATCACAACACAACCGGCCAATGCAAGACTTTTGTCTCAAAAAAAGACCAGCACGTACGCCCAGCACATGCAAGGGTGTGTGCTCTGGTGGGCAAGTAAATGTTGGGTTCACACGGAGGGGGTGTGTGGATGAGACAGGTGTGGGTTTGCTAGAGAGGCATCCCTGTGTGGTGAAGACCCACGAGGTGGACCTGCTCAACATCCGACATCACTGCAAGTGTCACTGCAACTGGGCAACATGCATTGGTTGCTAATGCATTTACACACATGTCTGCATGTGGGTAAGTTAAAGGGGAAGGTTTTGTGCGTGGGTTTATATATAATGAATAAGTATGTGTATATATACGTATGTGTATATACTTATATATAAACACACACACACACGCATAACCAGATGTGATTTCTGCTTCCTTTGTGTCGGTCAGTTAACAAAGCAGTAAACCTATGACCAAAGCCCTTAACCTCATGGAAATGTCTCTCACACACACACACATATATTCCCCAAGGCTGTTGCTATCTGCTACGGTCAGTCAGTCAATCAGTCTGAAAACAATCAGAGAGAGAGAGAGAGAGAATGGGATGAGGATGTGATTCATGGGGGAGAGTAGGTGGGTTGCCACTCCTGGTGAGAATCCCCCTTAAGGTAATCAGTTGGAACAGTGGAGGGTGGAATAGGCTAATCTATCTGAACCTGGGTCCTGGTTCTCCTATGCATTCCCCTCATGGAGGTGCCCAGAGGCTTGGTTCCAATGCATTTCACTATATTGCAAATGGCTTACGAGCCGCAACGTTTGTGGCCAAAAGTTAATGCCAGGAGGCCAGGCAACCGCCATATATATCCGTTTCAAAGCCGCATACCTGCCTGTCTACCCAAGTTCATTCTTGAAAATAAACCTCAGTATGATCTCAGTGAGTTCATAGCAAAGCTGAATCCACAGGCCTGCTGACGAGACACAACACAGAGAATGGCATCTTCACCAGGAGCTAACCGGGACTTGAAGCCTTTCAACCTTCCATTCCCCATAACATCAATTCCTTTACTACGCCAGCATTGCATTTTCTTCAGTACCGCTTCAGATACAAGTGCATTGCAAGTCAATAATTTGTTACAATTTATAATTAAACGTCCATTTGTCCATTTCTGAAAATGAATTGGGAATATACAAGTCTGATTTACTCTCTCAAATGGTACCTTTCTGTCCTAGGCCCCTCGAGAATCTATTGACTGACCACACACACACACACAAACACACACACACACAGAGACACACACACACACACACACACACACACACAGTGAATTAACTGGAACAACTTTGCTGTACAATGATGAGACAGCAGAAAAATGACACTCAATGAATAACGTGGATTTAAAGGATTTTTTTTCCCGAGACCAGAGCTTGAATTAAACCCATTTCCACAAATACAGGCAGTGAATGAGGGCAGCAGACAAAAAAACAGGAGAGAGGGAGAAAGAGACGGAGAAAGACAGAGACAGAGAGAGGGCTGAAGATAAATGAAGGTCAAGTTCAAGCTCATCCTACACTTTAATCCTCAGCCCAGAGAACTAGACTGAAAGACAATAAAGATTAAAAAAAAATACTGCATTAAATTGCACTGAATGTACAGCTATACACATTATGTCTCTTCACAAACAAAGCTTACACAAAAGATTGGGGAAATTCAACAAATCTTTTATCCTATTACTTGAGGACAAAGTGCAGCTCCGTTGGTGACCACAGAAGGGCGCTCAAGCTTCACACAGTGGCCTGGGGAGGCCTGAAGGCTGCGCATTCACAACCAAGTTATTCAGAACGGGTGAGCAGAATAGGTCAAAATGATAGAAGACCTGTTTTCTTATAGATATCCAGCTAAATAATAGAATGTAGCCACTATTCGAAAAAGAAAAAACAACGTTTGGTCTAATTGAAAGGGATTTGTCTAAAAGGGCCTTTTAATCTATACAATGAATTCAATTTTTTTTGTTAAATATATAAAGCAATTGTCCAGTCATTCATTTTATGGCTTCAAAGGTGGTGATGTGTGCATTTTGTTGTTTTGGAAATGACACAATTTAGAACATTTCAGGACTAAAGGTGTGTTTGTGAGAACAGCTGACTCAAACGGCGGCTGTTGTAACCAGGAATGGGGGACACAATGTACGTTGTTACGATTACAGTCGTGCTTTGCAGTGCAGTACGGTTTTCATTTACAACACAATAAGGGTTTTGCTACTAATTGATATAGATTCTTATCTTATAATTTTTCTCTCAAATAAAGGCTTAGTCAAATATAATAATATAATAAGTGTATCAAGTCTTTAAAAAAATAAAAAGATGGGACTGTTTTCTTAACCAACAAAAATCACAAGAAAAGGATCAGGATGGTAAATCAAGGATTACAATTGAATTGGAAACCAAATACATGTACCATGATTCCAATGTTACATGATCCTAAAACCAGGATTTGCCGTTACAATATAATGTAATGGTATGACTAAGCATCAACCAGGATAGTATACTTGATATACTCTATTGAGTTGACTAACTATAAATGTGATAATAAAGACACATTTAAACATGAAAGGATCATTTACTCTAAAGAAAGCACACCATTAAGAAATAAACAAGTAACCATTAAAATAAACTTCATATTTCAGTTTTTGTACAAAAAATTGGCTGAAAACTTCAGCGATGGCAGTAAACAGTACATCTCTCCCTCCCACACACACACACACACACACACACACACACACACACACACACACCCCTGTCCCGAGGGAGGAAATCGATACACACATACTGATATCACCATGAGGACAGGATCCGCTCGATACACACACACACGTGTCTCGTTGGCAGAGGGGGCGATCAATGAACACACACATACAGGTGTCCCCACCACTATCTAAAGAGAAGCCAATCAATGCCCACGAGGCGCTATACCTGCACCAATCAGAGGCTCAACGCTCAGATTCACTCTCTCCGCATGCCAGCTCACTTCTCGCTCACACACACAGCGTTTGGTACCCGCGCACACACTTCTCATCTACTCCCATCATTCAGTGTGTGTAAGAGATGCCGAGGGAGGGAGAGAGGGGAAGAGAGAGAGAGAGAGAGAGAGAGAGAGAGAGAGAGAAAATGAGAGACAGAGACGGGGAGAAAGAGAGACGGACAGAGAGAAAGACAGACAGCGAAAGAAAGAGTGAAGAGATGTAGAGAGAAACTCTCCCTCTCTCTTCCGCTGCATCTCTTCACTCATTCTCAGTGTCTCTCCCATTACCTTTTCATTCTGGTGCTCCTCAAATCTACCCTCGCCTGCGCTCAGTCTCAGTCTCTCTCTCCCTCTCCGTTATACACATACATAACAGAGGTGGTTCTGATATGTAGGTGAATCATGTCGGATCCACCATCACTCAAAGGCCCCTCTCTCTCTCCCTCCCTCTCTCGCTCGGGTGCACCACAGCACTGATAGGTGCAGTGACACACCTTTGCGGTTCTGATTTCACCGGTTCTGTTACCAGCTGCCAGATTAAGAGTGTTCTCTAGGCACAGCGAGAGTTGAGTACATTAAAACACGGCCGTTTTGTGGTGGTGGTAGTGGTGGGGCGGGGGAGGGCTGCCACACTTCACCGGACCTCCAGAGGGGGGTGCTGCAGTCTAATACGCAGCTTAGGGAGCTTCCCCGACTCACACACATTCACTCACACACAGTATGGGCATTATTGTGTGTAGGGATGAGGGGGAGACTTCAGTGTGTGACACTTGCATGCCTGTGCATGTATGTGGTTGGGTGTGCTCAACACACACTTTCACACACCTTTTTTTTTTTTTTTCCACACACATGCATGTATCTGCATTTAATAGACTAGTGGTTGCTAAACTCCCATCGCGTTTTTGGTTGCATGCTCTTCTTAGTGTCTTCCCCCTCCATCCTTTTTTTGTCGCCCACATTTCAAAGCTATAAATCCATCGATCACCTCGTGCAATTATGAGCAGGCGATGTTGCCGAGGCCAAAAAAACAGAATCGTAGGACCTTGTTTCACTTTCAAGCGGTCATTTGTTTCTCCAAATATTAATCATCATTGAAACTGGCGATGGCTGTGTGTGCACAGCTACAGTTTATGGGAAATGAAAGGCTGTTTAGTGCGTGGTCGTTTCAGACGAGCTGGAGGATTGCAGAAGGGCCGGTGTGCATGTCGGTATCTTACTCTCCGCTGTGAATACCACAGGGCTTTGTGCTCCTCACTGAGCGCCTTAGAAGAGTTTGTTAGTTGAGGACCAGGTGCAGGTAAACCCCCCAGCCCCCCCCCCCCCCCCCCCCCCCCCCCACACACACACACACACACTCACACACACACACACACACACACACACACACACACACACACACACACACACACAAATGGACCCAGTGGTGGGGAGGTCTGACAGAATGCCTTTTCACACCTGGCTGAGCCCAGCGGAAGGTGACAGAGTCACATCTCCCAAAGCGAGGGAAAACACGTGCGCACGCACGCACGCACACACACACTCACGCCCCCCCACCCACACACACTCTCACATTGGGGAGTTCAGGGTCATAAGCAGCATCATGAATAAAATGAGGCTGTCTTATACAGAAAGGGCAGTGTGTGTGTGTGTGTGTGTGTGTGTGTGTGTGTGTGTGTGTGTGTGTGTGTGTGTGTGTGTGTGTGTGTGTGTGTGTGTGTGTGTGTAACCCCCATGCCATTTTGGATCTGTAACGACCTTCTGTTCCCTGTGCTAAAATGGCTTAAATACTTCAATTAGACCTGGGTCACAATCCACCACCCGTTAAAGTACTCTTTCACTCCCTTTCATACACACAACCTTGCACGGCATGCCGGTTAAAAGACACACACACACGCACCATGCACACACACACACACACACACACACACACACACACACACACACACACACACACACACACACACAAGCACACACAGAGAAAAGGCAAAAAAAACAAAAGAATTGTTTCCAAACACAACCTACGAAGGCTGTTCACATTCTAGCCTTCGCCGTCAGCCGTCGTAAACCACCCACGACTCACCGGTGACTACCGGGACCACCAACCCGTTTGAACCTCTCAGATTAAGGGGCACAGACAAAGCCCTGCTCAGCGTGGGGGGGCAGGAGCCACCTCATCTCCCTGGCGAGCACAACTTGATGAGAGTAAACTTTAATTCAGGTTGCTCTCCTCGTGCGGCTCGCTGGCCTCCCCCTCTGGAACAGCTCTCTGTCCCTTGTCTGAGCTCCCTCTCTCTCCCCTCTCTCCCTCCCCCTCTCTATCTCGCCCCCTGTCTTCCTAGCTCTCTCTCGTCCCCCCACTCTCATCCCGCTGCGCTACCGCTAGCGCTAACGATGCTGCCTTTTCATTAGACAGCCCCGGCTAATTAATCTCCATAGAGGAGAGTGACAGACAGACAGACCTCCCCCGTCTACCTACACACGCACACACACATGCACACACACACACACAAAGATATATGCAAACTCACACACACAGTGCTCCTCTCCCCCTCTCCCACGTGGCGTTGGCAGCCCATTTCATGCTTTATCACGTCTTTTAATTGACAAACAAGCTGCTCTTTTCTCTTAGGCTGAGGTCTATATCAGCCCCTCACGCACACCCACACACACAACCCCACCCACACACAGACACACACACACCTACAAAGGCACAAAGACACAAACACACACACACACGAAGAAAACTTGGTTTCTTATGTGGAGATATGGAATAAACACACAGTCACAATATGCAGGCTGCTGGATGTATCTTCTTATTGAAAAGGCATAGAGGCGCGTTTAAATGAGGACTAAAAGACACAGTATGAAAGAAAAGCAGAGACCTCTGGTTGAGCTCTACAGTGGAGGAAGTATATTCTTAGCCTGAACTAAAAACCTAATATTATGACTTAACTCAAATGTTTGTACATTTATATTCCATCACATCCACATTAAATTGAAGGTCAACTGAAGACGTTGGTTATTCATAAGCCGGTGCAGTCAGCATAGAAACGGTCGAGAACCATGATACGAAGCGGGCTATAATGATTTAATGCCACTTCATCCATTTAATATGAGCGTGTTAACTGGATCGTGTGATGCGAGATAGACATTTTAGTGGCCAAATGGCCCCGCCTGCAGAATTTGGCAGATGTGCATAAACTGTGATGTTCACATGAATGGTTCAGAAAACAGAACAGTAGCTGTTCAATAGTCACTATATCTGATAATTGAGTATGATTTTGTTTCTTAACATTCTTCTCTCAAAAGCTCTCATTTCATTATGTCAATTATAGATTCATACACGTAAAGAACAAGGGTCCTTTTTTTAATTTGCTATTTAATAATGCCCTTTTCCATACCAATACATATATAAAAATAACTTTAGAAACTCTAGTTTTAAGTAAAATCCGCCAAATGCTGTAATGAAGCCCCTGTATGAACACGTCTGAATGCACTTAGCTGAACCCTGCTGTGAGGAACCTTGCCAAGCACAACAGCAGTAATGAGCGTCAAAGGCTTCATTAACAGGCTGCTTTACTCCTGCTCGGACGACCAACACAGGCACGTGCAGAAACAACAGTTTACATTTCTATTCCAGTGTATTTATGCTGAAATGGCCCACTGGAAGTCCTATGAATCCTTCTTAGCTGTATAGATTTGCATCATCCTGTAGGAATGCATTTTGATTCTAAAGGGAGAGCAGATTTGTTGTTTGATCTATAGAGCTGAGCACACAGTCACTGTCCATGCAGAGGCATGCTGTGGGGAGGAGTGCAGGGGCAGAGCGGTCTTACCGTGAGGTGGTACTGTCTCCAGATCTCTGGGCACACCTGAGGGGGACACAGGAAGGACACAGTCACTCATATGCAACACATGGACCCCTTCCACTGGGCCGCTCTGGAACAGCTACTGGGACCCGTCTGTGCTGGTAAACAACCAAGGGAATATATTGCCTTAACAAGGGACAGCGCAGGGAGCTATGTTGATCTCAAAGCTACCCTAAGCCTGTGTGTGTGTGTGTGTGTGTGTGTGTGTGTGTGTGTGTGTGTGTGTGTGTGTGTGTGTGTGTGTGTGTGTGTGTGTGTGTGTGTGTGTGTGTGTGTGTGCGCTTTAATTTCAGGTGTTGAATTGAAGTCTATCAGGGACACAATGCAGTAGAAACCATTAGGCACTGCTGAGGAAACTGATTCTTATCAGAGGGAGAAAGAGGGGGAGAGGGAGGGGGGTGAGACTAGGTAAGGGGGATACAGGCAGATAACGGAGCAGAAATGGAAATTGAAATAAAATAAAGGACAGCGGTGTCATTTTGTGCAGCTGTTCGTATTCCCGACGCAATCTCCTCCCGCTACATCCCCAGTATAGTAACGTACATAACGGCCAGCGCTCTACCATTACCGCCTTTCTGTGTCAGGACCAATGGCATCAACACTGAGGCAGGTAGAGAGGAGCCAGCCAGCCAGCCAGCCAGGCCACCAGGCAGCCAGGCCACCAGGCAAGCATATTGTCCCCGTGTAGCTAAAGCATTATCTCCGGGGCTTTGCCACGCTGTTCCCTAAGCGGTCCGACATCCTTCCTCAACCGCAGCCACTTCCCACTGGGAAATTGAAAAATGCCGCCGTCGCCGCGGGCAACAACATCTATCTACTTACACACCTACTGGGAGAGGGCGAAGGAGGGAGAGCGCATGCGGGGAGAGAGATTTAGGCGTGCTCTGTCGAGGGGTCCATGAGGACAGCCATTCTGCTGCGCGTCCAGAACTAATTCCCAGAGATATTTGCATGAGATGCGGCTTTGCGTGGCATTGAGTGAACTACATGCTGTGGGCCAGCGATTTAAAGTCATTGCCCTTTAAAAGCAGCCCGTGAAGGGAAGGGGAAACAATCTATTCTTTCCAGAGCCCAGCTGTATAAACCAGGAGGACGGCACAGGCTAATGTGTTAAACGTACGTCGCGGTGGTGGATAACAGGACCTAACCCAACGAGGAACTGGGTCAGGCTAGTTTGGGCTCTTATACTGCCTAATACATCTTTCGTGTTGAGTATTTGTCGGAAATGTTAACGTTTTTAAGGAAATCCCATGCCAATGACTACAGAATCAGGGTGTCAGTCAGAGTTGGCGTAGGACACTCTAACCGTTACAACACTGGTACGTTTTTTTTTCTTCGGTTTTGTAATTACAAGAAAGATACACTGCCTTTCCTTCAAGCTGAAGTACACCAAATGTAAATACTTTATGTAAAAGTACACACATGAAGTCAGAACAGGACACACATTTTTTAACTCTACAACTCTCTTGTTTTCTCACTTCCGCTGTCCCCCCCCCAAATCCCCCTCTTCGCTTTCTCCCCCCCACCTCTCCCCCCCGCCTCTTCTCTCTCTCCCCCCCCCCCCCCCCCCCAATCTCTCCCACCAGACCGGTGGGGTAGTGGGTTGTTGTCGAGGGCGACAGGCGAGGCGAGCGACACACTCGCGCTCCGTCAACCGTCTGTCTTTAATGAGAGACACAGAAAGACCCAGGGGACAGAGACCTGACACTCTCACACACACACACACACACACACACACACACACACACACACACACACACACACACACACACACACACACACACACACACTCACAATTAGTAAAGCTATGTGGAGAAACTGGGCTGCTCCAAGAGAAATGGGTAATTACCAAACAACTTTACCCCGTTGTTTAATACCGAAAACAATATGCAAAAGAGAGAGCGCGAGAGAAAATCAAAGAGAGAGAGAGAGAGAGAAAGCGAGAGACCGAGAGAGAGAGCAATACAGTGTGTTTGTCCTGGTCTCCCCTCTCCCTCTGGTGTTCACCTGGTTACTCATCCATTACACAGAGTATAGTACATGACGGACTGAGAGGGAGAGGTAGAGTCAGAAAGAGAGACGGAGAGAGAGAACCGTGCGGATGGTTGGGGAAGACACACACACACACACACACACACACACACACACACACACATACACACACACAGGTTCATGCACATGCGGACACAGACTTCCCCACACACACACACACACCTCCCAATCTATGACATTAGTGTAAATGGGCAGGGTAATGAACGTGGCAGGAAGATAATTGTCATTGATGGTCATTAGATTCACCCTTCAGCACTGACACACACACACAAACATATATAAAGACACACACTCACCACACATGCGCATACACACTCACTCTGCTGGGATCTGCAACATGGCGGGGACATAACTAAGCTGTAATTGCTGAAGTGTATCAATTAATAGGAACAGCAGCGTTCACTGACCCCTGGTCACTCCGTAGTAGTGGAGCAGAACAGTAAAACATGGGCAGTCCGCACCATTCCTAGACTACTTTGAACTCATCCTCGGCTGTCGGCCCTTGTCAGGTTGACCCATGAGGTCAGGGGCTATTTGGGCCTCTTTGCTGTACTTCATTTTTGCCGTAAATGTACCGTCATATGCCATTTTGCCTAAAGTTAGCCATAACAATGCCTGGTATCGTCCAACCATGTGATCTATTTGCTCTCCTTGCCGGAAGTAGATCAGTTCAGAACTAGATCTGTACAGTTAACAAACTCTCCCCTGTCCATCTCTCACTAAATTCCCACTCTTCTCTTCTTCCAACTCCCGCAAGACTTTGCATTGAGTGAGACTTGGTGTGACACAATGACAAACTGACCGTGATCAAGCAAAAGATAAAGAAACCATTTTGGATTTCTCTGAAAAGATCCTTTGGATAATTTTCAAAATATTTTGCCGTCTTTGGCAAAAACAAGCAGTACATTGACGTGCTGTATTTTCCCCATAGGATTACATTGCAGCCCTGTTTTATCGGATTATGGCAGCAGCATTCTCGTCCAATACTGGACCAATTTCAAAAATTGTTGTCTGCATAAGTCCCTTGGACACAAAATGATTGGAAAATAGTGTCCAGGTTGAAAAATCCTCAAGTTTCCCTTTAAAAAGGGTTTACCCAACAGCCGCAGTTTTATTTTCATTGGCATGCAAGAATGCATCCATGATTGTCTGTTTTGGAGTCTCCTGCGGAAAAGACTAGAATGTAGTTCCTCTAACGGCCTTTAGATGATTCACAGTAGAGACTAGCACGTAGCATCAAACAACGCACTTTTAAATGGCTAAACAACCATATGTAATTCTAGTCCACTCGTGACCAGACATACCAAGGCATTCCGTGATGTTCTTTTCTTTACTATACTAGAATAGAATATACTTGGCCACATAGTGAGTAGCAGACGACATGTGCCTTTAGTTAAGCATGAACCCAGCAGCTACACCAGCATAGGCATCCCTGACACACAATGATATATATATCAATAAATAAAAAAGGAATGGAAAAACAGGCAAAGAACCGGTTCTTACATCGAAGAAGTGGCCGGTCATGCCACAGCGATGGCACTTCTTGAGCCAGTACGCCTTGTCGCTGCACGCCTCGTACAGGTGGCCGGGCATGCCGCAGTTGTTGCAGTGTCTGTTGGGACAGCAGTTCATCTGGTGGCCCGGGTTGCCACACAGCAAGCAGCTCAGCACCTTCTGCGCGCGCACACACACACACACACACACACACACACACACACAAAAGAAGGTCAGTGGGGGGGGGGGGGGGGGATTTCATAGGTTATTGGTATGCTCAGTTACCCCTTTTTACACCAAAACCTGGGTCCAACCAGGGATATTGAACACGGCCCTCAACCATTCTGCCCTTTTTTCCACACCAGAGCCGGGACATAGAGCTGCATGGTCCGGGGCGGGGCCACCCTTCCAGCCCAACACAGCTCTGTCCCAGGTCAGTATTCTAACCTGTAAGGGGTCAAGCACTGCCCACGGTCCACTTGTTGCCCGAGCAGCACCATTCCCCCCCACCCAACCACCCCCTCAGTTTAAACTGTGATACACCAGTCGGCCAGTGCACACGCTGAATGCTGTGTTTTCCAATCCAGTGGCAGATGTCGTTGTAAACGATGGGCCCATTCGCAAGAAGTCAAACACACACCCAGCTCTTTTCCTTATCCCACCCCCTTTCTACACGCTGCGAGACGACACGTGCAAACACGTCCCATCATGCTTTGTGCCATCACGACCAATCCAAATTGAGCAGCGCGCGTTGCCCTGGTAGTTGGGGGCTTACCAAGGGCGAGGGGCAGGTCTTGGAGAGATGCCCGGTCTTGTTGCAGTTCCTGCAGGTGACGTTTTTGTCGCAATAGTATCGGTTCGAGTCCCGTCTGGCCAGGGGCCTGACAAACTTGCTCTTGTCCTGGTTATAGATCCGGGTCTGGAAGACAGGCACAGATGACAGGAGTGGGTTCTAACCGTTACCCGGACCTACACATTAAGCGTGGTCTTGCCTGCCTCAAAGGCTGCGCTAGCATTCCGTCAATTACTGGCTATTCAAAGTAATTTAGAATATAATTATTCAAATACTATAATCACTTTCAAATAAATATTTGTTTTCATTTTGTGTAATATGCCTCATAAGTACTACATCAGGAACAAAAATTACGATTGTGTAAAAATAAAGTAAAGTGGTGTTAATAACAAACACAAAAACAATTATGATAAATAATAACCATAATAAAGACAATAACATGTCCGAAAGGTTTTTAAAAATGTGGTAAATCTAGTATAATGCATGATAATTAAAAGTACACATCTAGAGATCATTTATATTACATAACTGAATTAAAACCGATTAAGGTTTTGTCCATAGGTTACAAATAAAGCAGAATGCTTGTCTGATCCTATTGAAGCCTTCAAGACGTTGAACAGCATACATACCGCCATGTCTTTACTGGACACCAACCAGTTGCCATTTTCAGCTTCATCACCGTCTGAAGGGAGAAACAGAGAGACAAACCAGTCAATCTACTGGTCTCACAGTTAACCATGGACACATTCACACGGCTTACAAAACAAACGTAATGTCACACGATGAGAGATGAAACTCAAACAGCTTTCTTTATGCCCGGAGACAACACAAGTCTGGAATTACATTAAAGCAGTT
>NC_136935.1:31641145-31673645 GCF_949987615.1 Pollachius pollachius
ATTTGATGCTGTTCATACAGGTTAAGTCAAGTTGTTTTGCCAAAAGATTGAGATTTGTGCTGAAAGGGTTGATTATTCAAACAAAAGAAGGTGTATAACTGTGATTACACTGAAAATGTATAGATTATGGTTTGTAATCGGTTTTGCTCAAGATAAAATACTGAAACAACAGTTGATTCCGAAATGCAAATATGTGGTTGCTTTTCTCGGTTTCAGATCATAAATTGTGATGTTCACGTGCCATTATTTTTTATGGTAAATAGAAAATATAGATAGTTAATTGCAGGTATACTACGATTTTAAAAAATGTAGTCCAAAACCGCTTTTACTTTAATTCAAACAGGCCGAACACACACACACACACACACACACACACACACACACACACACAGTTGTTTCTTGGATTCTGCTGAGGGTAACTGTGACACAGGAGGCAAATACATTTTAATAAAACCACTGAGTTGCAACCTCAATTTCATTTTGATGAATTTCCTCCTGTGGGGGCAGGGGGGGGCACATGCAGGGGGAGAGAAGGCTGGGGGGCATGTACAAAATCACAATCATGAAAATTATTTTCTATTTTCGATACTAGAGAGAGACAGAGCGAAAGTGAGAAAAATAAAAAAAGAGAGCGAGAGAGGGAAAATAAACTGAAATTGTTAATCAGAGCAATTTTCTTCTAAGGGATCTTTGGCCTCGTTAATTAAGCTTCATTCACCGGGCCCTGTTCCCCAAATACAAAATGTGTCATTAAGTGGAATTTGCCATAATGCTTTTTTATCTGCTGGCGCTTCGCTGTGCATGCATGCATGTGCATTTGCGTCTGTGTGTGTGTCTGTGAGTCTGTGAAATGGGTGAAAGGGCAGCTAATAGTTGTGGGGTTCCACAACTGCATGTACACACAAAAACAAGCACGCCCGCATTCACACACACACCAGCACAAGGACAAAAGGATGTGTGAGCTTATGCACGAGAGGACCCACTTGAAGTCGCACAAGAAAGACCAAATAGAAACCTGAAATAATCCTGGTCACCGCTGACCTAAATGCCTGAGCATGCAAGCAAAACCCACAAACACACACACACACACACACGGAGAGAGATGGTGGAGCATAGAAATGCGCCACTGCCAATCCTCAAATCCAGAGCCTTTGGACTAATGTAATAACAGCACACAAAAGTTTTAATTTAGATTTCCTCTCAACCCTTTCTACCACTACCTACCGCATTCCCGCATGCAAAAGAGCGCACACATACACACACACACACACACACACACACACACACACACACACACACACACACACACACGATAGCCCTAGATGGGCTAAGTACAGTGGTGAAAAGGAGAATGATTAAAGAGCAGTATCTCTGGGTCTCTACAGGCCTGGCAAAAACAATACAATTATTGGTGTTTAATTGGAGCAGGTCCTTTGTGGGACGAGGACCGCCAGAGAGCCATGGAGGATTAGGGACGGGGACGCCTTGTATGGCTCCTTTATCACGCTGTTCAAATGGCGTTTGGATCAAATGCACTTATCCCTGCTTCCCCAGTCACCAAAGTTTCGGCACTGGATGGTTTCAGGAGGACTTGGGCGGTCTGGAGCCAACCAGCGTCTAACCGTGAAGAAGAGACGGTGGAAGCTTTGCTTAGACAAAGGACAGGAAATGAAAACGTGTTGGCAGGAAGTAGGGTCTGACTCACTCACTTTCACTAAAACGGGTGTGGCCTGAAAGCCCCAAAGAGAGTAGAGAACCCAAAAGAAGCCATGCTTTTGGAAAAGAGAGAAATCAGGTGATGGGGTAAGAGACACACATGGTATCAAGGCCATGTCCCAGAGTCACTTATATATTAAATAATACATATTATAACATACGTTAAAGACTACAATTAGAGAAGACAGAGAGCATGGCCTTCCGATTGATCAGATCTGGATCATTCCATCAGAGAGTAAAGGTGAGTCAACACAGCACTGAATAAACATGGACGTGTGTGTGTGTTTGGGGGAGGGGAGGGTGGTCTTGAGGGAGAGTAGGAAAGATACGAGGTAGGGGCAGAGACGGGAAGAAGAGGAAGACAGGGACAGAGAGAGGGGAGGAGGAGAGACAGATGGTGGAGGTTCTGCCTGGCTGGATGGGGCAAGACGGAAGAGAGTGTGCAGCTTTGTGTGTGTGTTTTCTGTGTGTGTGTGTGTGTGTGTGTGTGTGTGTGTGTGTGTGTGTGTGTGTGTGTGTGTGTGTGTGTCCCAGGCGGGGGGGGGGGGGGGGGGTTAAACACCAAGGTTTGCCCTCTCTTCTCTAAGGAACACAAGACACTGCTCATCCCTAAAAGTTCCCACAATCGCTCCATCTTCCTCAAACACGGCCTCACTCTACACACAGTTACCTTACTTCCGTGCCACCATTGCCAATCCTCTCACTAAAAACATCTTGATAGTTCAACAGTAAAACATTGCAGCAACCCTGCAGCAAAACAAACGGTAGCTTAACATAATCAGATCCACCTATATATGATTGGCAGATAAAGCCAGTTATGTGAAGAGTGCACTGTAGATAGAGCTGAACTAAAAGGTTCTGTCAAAAAAGGTGTTTGTGTTTTTGGGAAAAAACACAGCAAAAGCAAAATGGCAGGAGGGAGAGAGAGAGAGAGAGAGAGAGAGAGAGAGAGAGACTTATTTACTGTCGTTTAATTTGCCCCCTCCTGCCGCCCACCCCTGGCTCTTCCTGACAGGTAATAACAAGCAGGCGCCTTCTTGACAAGCCCATTTGAATTTCGATGGAATAATGTGACTACGGCTGCGTTCCTCCTTGGCTTTTTCCGACCGTGCAACTGTGCATTCTCTGAACCCCTCTGCAGTACGTTGGTGATCACTATAAACCACGCGCCCTCACCAACGACGCAAGCACGGCCCAAAGTGTGGTGCTCATCCGCTATCGTCGAGATTCTCTGCTCACCCACGATACGTCCCCTCCTGCGTCTCCACACAACCATCTTCTCCCCTCCTCACCCCCCCTCCCTCCCAACCCCTACTGCTCCCGTGGTATCTTCTGTTCTACATCATGTTCCCCTACGTCCCTCTTCCTATGAAACTGCCTTGACCCCACCTTTTCCCTTTGACCAGCTCGCTCTTGCTCTCTCTCTCTCTCTCTCTCTCTCTCTCTCTCTCTCTGAGAAATCCCATTCCTCGCGGGGGCAGGCTAAATTGAATTGCCTTGTTTATATGAACAGGGCTGCTGCATTAATGTATCTGGAGAGTTGATGCCTAATGCCTCCGTGCTAATACCCCTGGACCCTGACACACAGCCCCTTTACAGAGCTCATAAAGGAGAGAGGAGAATGGTGGAAAGGGGGACCAGAAATTAAAAAGGGCTCGAGCTAAAGACGACAAGCAGGCGTGTGTTTTGTTAAGCGTGCCAGAGAGACAAAGAGAGAGGAAGGGAGGAGGAGGAGAGCGACAAAGGGTTGAGAAGAGAGGTGGGAAATCCATTAGCGCACGTTAGTGAGTTATCCCAGTGCAGGTTTAATATCCTACAATAACACATCTTCTGGCACCGGCTCACAAACACATACACACACACACATGCTAAACAACGCACTCAAACACACATCCACCTCAAGTGCGCCACCTTTACCCTTTAGTTGGTCAGATCAAAAGGGAGGGACGAGAGCCAGGTTTTTTCTTTTTGATTAGCGGATAATGTTGAATAAATATCCAGAGATTTGGTTGAGGGAGTTGGTCATGCTTTTCGACCTGCAAACAGCCTCCATTTTCTTCCCAGCGTCCCCCAGCTTTCATTCTTTCTCTGGCCCCGGTGTGGAGCTACAAAGGGGCCATGCGCCACAGCGACCAGACACAGAGAGCCAGAGAAACTCGACACCGGATTGCTGTCTATCAGCCTGCCGTCTGAGGACACGAGACTCACGCTCACAAGGAACGAGACAGCAGAACCCATGTCCGCATGCACATGCACACATTTTATTTAGATTAATGTTGGTTACTTTGGTTCTCTTAAGTGACTCTGCACACACACAATAGTTAAATTTGAGCACACCTTTTAGGATTTTTTCTCAACCACATCTGTGCAAGTATATGCTGTTCTTGGAGGATTTTGATATAGGTTATACAGATAAGTTACATAGGTATAGGAATTCTGAATCAGAAAATACAAAAAAACTGAAACAAGAAAATACTGGCGGAAGCACAATGAAAATCCAATGTTACGAATAGAATGCACAACTCTGGCAAAAACAAAACTGTGTAATCTCAGAGGCAGAGACAGTGACAACTAGTGCCTAGTTTGTTTAGTGAAGCTTAGTTAATTTGTTTTTAATTTGTCGTTTTTATTTCATTAGATATGCCAAATTATTATTTTTTTTTTCTATTGGGCAGAGACAGAATGTTACGGCTATATTCGACGAGAACACTGTTGCTGTAGAGTAAGCCACACACAATATAATATCGGTCAAACACATTGCATATATTGTTAATTTTAGGATTTAACTAAAGACTTTTTTTACATATCTACATTCATTCAGTTTGTGCGAAGAGGCTAGTTAACATTTGAACCACGCAAAGCACCTATTGTGAACTATATTTCACAAGAGCATTTAACAGAAGATAACAGAAAAACCTCATGAACTGAAGGTTACCAAATGGTTATACTAATAACTTAATAGAACATAATAACATAATAACATTATTCACTTAATATATATATTATTTTACCATCATTAGTATATTTTTTAACACTTGTTAAATTATGCAATGGATGTTTAGCCTGCCAGTTTCACCCATGATTTTAAGTAGATTAAATGCACTTCATGAATTATACAAGAACGTTATTCTGAGGGGAGTGTGTAAACCTCCCCCCCTCCTCCTGCACTTTTGGTAAATAAAATAACCGATAAAAATGTGAAACTATCCTCATCCACACCTTTACGTCTTCCTCTCACTCAGACATGTACGCATGTATAAACGAAGCTACGCTCCCATTAAGGGTGTGATGAACTCTGCATGCTGTCAAGAAACCTGCGCTGAAATATCAATGACTGAACTCCCCCAACGGCACGTCAACTATCTCTATCCCTCTGATTTTATCCTCAATAATTAATTTTCCCTCCCAATGCCGAATCCAGGCTTATCGGTCTTATGCCGCAGGAATCTCGTTCCATTTAACCGTAATCCTCTGGATGAAGGCCAGCCCAAAGGTACACTAATGCACTCGCACGTAAGCATTGTCACGCACACCCTTGTGCTAAAATGCCCACGCCCGAAGAACACTACAGGAGCTCGAGACTCACACGCTGGCACAAAAGCGAGCACGAGAAAACACAAGACACCATGTTGCAGAAATAAGCACACATACACACCAAGCCTTCCTTCCCGGGAAGGGATTCCCGAAAAAAAATCCTTAAAACTATAACCACATGAAAAGATGCTTCAGCAACGTTGCTGGTCTGAGCAAAACAGAAAAAAGACAGCATAGTGGATGGCTGATTTACAGTGTTGATGGAAATTAATATATTTTGACATTCGAGTGACTTGGGTTATCCATATATTATGATATTGTGAAAATATTCTAATTTCCTGGTCTTAAAAGCCTCCATTATGGCGGGTGATCCAATTTTTCTTTAACCAATTACCGGATTACTCTAACCGATTCAAATAAGTAATGAATGCATCGAACTGACGCAGCGTGGCCGCCTCCCCAATACCGCTCATCCTCACCCAAATTCATCCTCAGAGCCACTGATGTAAACCAACAAATAACTATGATGAACATAAAGAAAGATGTGTGGTGAGTGATGTAAATATTGTTGTCTAATAGGGGACCGTCAACTGTGGATCTCCACCAAACCACTTTTGGGTTTCTGAACCACCGCATAGGGGACGGCCCAGGCGAGCCTATAGCAGGAGGCCTGGCCCCGCAACACTGGCATGGCAACAGCCACGTAACCATGGCCCGCTCCTGGTCGATGGAGGGTGGGCGGGGGTGTGGGGCGGAGTGGAGGGGTGGAGCTCGGAAAAAACATTGAGCGGGGAGACGGGGAGCCGGCACAGGAGGAAGGCTGATGGATTCTGGGAATCAGCCCCTTCATTAGCCCGCTTTAGGAATCAGCATGAGATGGAGACGCAACATCTGAATTTATTTTTCTCCGAAATGTTCGATACGCCCACGCATTAATGTGCTGTGTCTAACCACCTGAAGAGGGTGGAACTTAAAGGGAGGATGGGAGGATTTTAATTTGAAATTGGATAAAAAAAAAAAGTGTTTCAAAATATAAAACTGTATTGGCCGTTCATTGAGTAATTCAGACTGGCCTTTAGCTAGCTCAGTGTCCTTCTCCATCTGACCAACAGTGCACACAAGCCTGTATGGAGGACTATTGGGCTCTATTCCATATCAAAAGAGTTTAGGCTTATTCATTTTACTTTAAGGAAATCACCTCTGTAATACATTTTATATTTTCTATATTGTAATGCATTGAAGAGAATTGAAAAGGTAACAGAAAGAGGATCTCAAAACTTATGTTTTGAAGTGAAAACTCAGTATAACCAGTAGTACAACACCACGTTTAGTGGGACCGAAGCAGTCAGACATACAAACAAAAGTGAGCGAGCAAGGTACAGGATAGAAAGTGAGATTGATCGAAGGGATGCCAGCCAGCCAGGCGACAGCTGTAGCCCAGCTGGACGGTGTCTGACGAGGTCCTTAATTAAGAGACATCGGCAGAAAACTTGGAAGGGTCACATGCACGCCGCGAGGACTCTCTGGAGTGCAAAACAGGCCCAGTTATCTGTGTGTTGCGTGTGGTTTGGGCTGCTGCCCTCTGGGACCTTCTGAAACAGTTGCCCTGCTATTATTAGCCCCCGACCTCTTTGCATAAGGGGGGCTACTTGCATCCATCCTCACTGTGTGTGTGCATGTGTGTTCCTGTAATGTGTAGGTGTGTACTATGCGTAGGTGTTTTGCATGATGGCCTCTGCGCTCAGACTGATAACTATCCTTGTGACTTGTGGTAACTGTAGCAGCAGCACTGCTGGCTGAAACAGCAAACCACAGAGAGAGAGGCAGAGAGAGAGAGAGCGGCAGAGAGAGAGAGAGAGAGAGAGAGAGAGAGAGAGGCAGAGAGAGAGAGAGAGGCAGAGAGAGAGAGAGAGAGCCAGAGAGAGAGGC
Source organism: Pollachius pollachius (assembly GCF_949987615.1). Taxonomy (NCBI): domain Eukaryota; kingdom Metazoa; phylum Chordata; class Actinopteri; order Gadiformes; family Gadidae; genus Pollachius; species Pollachius pollachius. The sequence goes on from NC_136935.1 coordinate 31,648,325, forward strand.
AGAGAGAGAGAGAGAGAGAGGCAGAGAGGGAGAGAGAGGCAGAGAGAGAGAGGCAGAGAGAGAGAGAGAGAGAGAGAGAGAGGCAGAGAGAGAGAGAGAGAGAGAGAGAGAGAGAGAGAGAGAGAGAGAGAGAGAGAGAATAAAAAAGACAGAAAGATGCAAGCAACCAGAGAAAGACGGCACGGGGAAAAGGGGAGAAAAGGAAGGAGAGGGAGAAAGGGAGGTGGTGTCGATTTTGTGGATCCATGACTGCCTTTCCCCACCTCCCTCTCCCCATTGTTCCTCATCCCCAAAACATATTAATATTAATATGGGCGCCGACCGACCCCGCCCGCCATCGCCTCCCCAAGCTCCGCTCCCTCATCCCTAAAAAATATCACCACCCTAGGCTACCAGTTAATAAAGCCCTCTCCGTTCCCCCCACCCTCACACCACCTCCAACTCCTCCTCCCCAAAAAAAGAAAAGACAATAAGAGAAAGTTCTGGGGCCAAATAAAAGGCCAGAAATGAATACGGTCCCGCGGGACGTCCCTCTCCGCCACTGTCACCCTCACAATAATTTGATTTCCTATTAAGTGATTGCTTAATTATAATTACTGGTAATTGTAATTGACTTTTTTTTCTCCGCACTCGCAGTCCCATTGCCCCCGCCCCTCCCGACTCACTTCCCTCCTTCCTTCCACTTCTGTTCCCAAACAGTGGCGGTGGAAGAACCAGAGGAACCGGACTCAAAGACATCTCCTACAAACATTATAACTAGTATACGTCCAACGGTTAGTCGAAGACAATATAACTGAGTCCCTTATCCAGCCGTTTGATTACAGGATACATGAGATACCTGGAGGTTTTAGGGCATGGTGATTTGGTTTAATCAAGCCAGAGGATGCGAAAGTCTCTTTCCTCATGTAGCTTCGGGGCATGAGGTTGGCTACAGGTCTCCTCGGACCAGAGACTTCCTGGTCTTCATGGGATATCCCGGTTAAATAAAGGTTAAAGAAGAGCCCAGTGATTGCTCTGCACGCGCACACACACTACACACACAACCTAACTACACACATACATACACATATTAAAGTACAGTAGGGACGGCTCGGTCTCCGGTTTATTACACTTTCCTTCAGGCTACAGTTACTGCATAAAAGGCGTATTTGTGCGTGTGTGTGTGTGTGTGTGTGCGCGCATGAGTGCATGCGTGCGCGCGTGAGTAAAAGGAAGGATAGGTGTGGGGGTTTGCGTTGTCAAACACAATTGTCACAAAAAAACCTTTTGAAACCTTGAAACCTTATGAAACTGTTCTTCTGCTGAGAACCAAAGGATAACAGTGGGCTGCTAGGCTTCCTCATCTTCCCCTCAAAGGGTTCTGGGACGCGTTAGGCACAGAGTCTAATCTACTCTTAAAAGGCCTTAGCATCGAATGTGGCGCATAAGGGTGGGGAGAAGGTGTATAACTAGAAAGCCCGAATTTAAAGAAGATACCTGCCTAAAACAAACAAATAAGTCGTCAAACAACAATGCAACGGTTTAGATCATGTGAGTCTTCTGTTCTGTTTTTTGACGTGTGTGGGAGTAAGCGAGATATTTTCCAGTAGATTATATTTAAATGTCTACCGCACACTCTGTAAAAGAACTAGCCCCTGCATTAATACAAATGAGCACCTGCAGCTGGCACAGCAGATGTTTGAGGGCCCTGCTAGTCGAGTTTCATATTTAGAAAAAAGACAATGCAGAGACATTTTCGCAATTGTGATGTAGATTATTAACAGAAAAAGATCACGTTTCCATTGAACCTCCATTTCAGTAAACTGAACCACTATTGCCAGGAATATCCATATATCACAATAGTATAGTAACTTCCATTTTTAATAAATATAATTAATAAATGAATGTCATTGTTTAAATAAAAAGTAACAAACGCCTTTCAGTGTAAAATCCTAATTTTTGGCCCATAGGACCCGAATCCAAAGGCTTGCTGTAATGCCGCTACAGATGTCTGCAGCTAATACAACCATTAAATCCAGAGCCACAACATTTAATTCAAACATATTTCACTATAAAATTAAGCCATCAACAGGCATCCAAAACCTAGGGAGTATGTTACGATTTTTTAAGAGATTAATGGACTAGAAAAGGCTGGGTCGGAAAGTAGTGAAGCGCCGAGAGCGTGATCCGAGAGAGGGCCAGGTACCGAGACCACCAGACCCAGCGTGGGATGTTGGCCTGGGGGAGCAGCGGGCCGGACCAGCCGCCACAGCGTGGCCGATCCTTTTCCAGGCCTGTCTCTTTGAGTTTAGCTCAGCGAGCCACCTCCTCCTCGCTCTCCCCCCCACCCATTCACTCCATCCCTTGATCCTGTTCTCTGCAGGTCCTTCCTCCAAACCACTCATCCGATAAATATTTCATATTTTTGCTAAACCCCATTTCTTTATTTTGAGTTTTGATTTGATTGTACATTTCTAATGACCACCTGCTGTATATTTGATAACTATCGTCACTCTCCTCAGTCTCAAAATAACAAACGGCCTCAAAGTGAACACAATTGTTCATCGCATCAACATACTAAAAAAGAGAATTTCAATAGTAATGGAGAAAGAAACACTTTGACGTCAACCCCGAACAGAAAAGATTTGCATCATTGTCATACTCGCACTATTAAGTAAACACGGTGAATAATGATTGGCTCATGACTGCTCCTATCACACATGACAAAGTACTAATATTGTAAGAATTATCCAATGAGGAAGCCAAAATATTATCATGACATTGAATTTAGGTAAAAAACGTAACGGTGAGAATGAGAAAACGATTGTGATTCTATAAATGCTGATTGCAAATTCTTAGAATAAAAGGTTCAATATTATGACATGGTGTTGGCTCTCATGTCTTTTAAAAGCGGCGTTGGCATCATCAACAATCTAATATTTGCCCTATTTCAAAAATAGATTTTTCACACGCCAAGATTATTTAATACTTTGATTTTGCTTGATCAAATTTGAGGCATACAACACAATATGCTAATATAATATGCAACACCCATTGCAAAAAAGGAGATAATACAAGTCAAACTATGGCACAGCCATTAGAGGGGGTGTGTGTGTGTGTGTGTGTGTGTGTGTGTGTGTGTCTGTCTGTTCAAACACGCTGTGTGGTAGGGTGGGTGTGGCGTTACACCTCGCGTGGCACTGGGCAGCCAAGATAAGACCTGATCCTATCCAGGGCCCACTTCTGTATCGCCCCCCCACCCACCACCACCACCACCACCACCACCACCACCACCACCACCACACATACACACCCACCCTCACCTACCATCGCACCCCCACATACCAGTGTAATCTCATTTCACCCATTCCAATGTCCTACACACACACACACACACACACACACACACACACACACACACACACACACACACACACACACACACACACACACTATTCCAGCATCGTCAATTCTGACAATCTATTCGTTGTTATCGGATACATTTCAAAATGAATAACACGAGGAAAGCCTTTGGAATGGCAGGGGGCCCTCCGTGCTGTGAGCGGCAGCTGAGTTAGGCAGCCTTGGTACCAGCTCCTGGGTCCAGAACCTAGACCCAGGGTAACGCTGTTGGCACGCCATCCCATAGCAAGGGACCCCAGAGCCACGGTTTAGGACTTGTGTGCTCCGAAAACCCAAATGAAAGACACCCATTGCCAATCGTCAGCAAGTCTCTGCACACACTGACGCACCAGGGTATGGTGCGTCAGCGTGTGTGCAGAGACTTTAAGAGGACTGGTGTGTTAGACGGTTATAGTCTAGACTGCAAAAGACGGGTCGGGAACAGACGGCTGAGGTTACATGGAGGAGTGGAAGAAAAGACATTAGATGAGGAGAAGGAATTGGGCTTACCTTGTTCCTGTACGAAAGAGGGATAACGTCTACCATGTACACACGCACACACACAGACCACGACATACAGCTCTCTAAGCCACAAGTCTTTCTGCCAGAGCCATACACACACACACACACGCAGACCCACACTGATGTGATCGGCCACCTTGATAGCGAGACAGGCCTGGCTCTCTAAGCTCTGAAACTAAGTTTGGTGTGCACTGACCAGGACGAGGAGGACAAAAACGTGAAGGAGAGAATTAGAAGGAGGGGTGTGAGGACTGAATGAGGTTTAACCATTACGAGTTCAGCTGAGCTCCACTGCTCCCTGCCTACGACAACTAACAAACTCATGGAGCAGGAATACACACAGCTCTCTGGGTGGGGAGACGCTAGGCTGGTGTCTGGGATGGTCGCTCTCCCCCACCCTCTCCCACCCCACTGCTCTCCAACAGCCGCCAGGCTACAGATATTCACCGTGGGTTTGTCCCCCCCCCCGTGTGTGTGTGTGTGTGTGTGTGTGTGTGTGTGTGTGTGTGTGTGTGTGTGTGTGTGTGTGTGTGTGTCCCCACACTCTTGGCTAAAAGCTTATCTGAGGGGGTTGAGAAAGGATTAGATTATAAAAGTGTAAGAATTAGTGTGAACAAGTGACACAAACCAAAGGAGGAAGAAAGGGAAATGGAAAAAAAGAAAGACTGAAAGGATTGAAAGAGGAGTGGGACCGGAATCAATTTCCCTTGGTGAGAGAGAGAGAGAGAGAGAGAGAGAGAGAGAGAGAGAGAGAGAGAGAGAGAGAGAGAGAGAGAGAGAGAGAGAGAGAGAGAGAGAGAGAGAGAGAGAGAGAGAGAGAGAGAGAGAGAGAGAGAGAGAGAGAGAGAGAGAGCTAAGTGTAGTGAATGTGATTTGATGGTGATGCCATTTATAAATCCCTCAAATAAAATTAGTTCATAAAGGTCAGGGAGAATTCTAGAAACGTTGCCACACTGCTTCTCCCAGAACCCCACCAAACGACTGAGGGTGGGTGTGTGTGCGTGCGCCAGTGTGTGTCTGTGATTGTGTGCGTAGGGGGTGGGCACTCTAGAAAGTCAAAGGCAGTTCCTCCCAAATTTCCTTTTCCTTTATATTCCCTTTTTTTTTTTTTTTGCACGTCCATACAATAAGCGCCGCTCCCTCCACTGAAAGCCCCCTCACCAGCCCCCTCCCGCCCGGAGGGGCCCGGCCACACCACACCCTCTGACCCCCCGTGTGCAGACATGAGGTCAGGCTCCAGAGATCACACAGAGGGGCCAGACAAGAAAGTCGAGGAGAAAGACGGCGAGGGAGAAGAAAGAAAGACCCAACCCCTATACCGCCTGCACCCCCACCCCTCCCAAAAAAAAACCTTGAGCTGCTCCCCCCCCGCTTCCAAACCCCCACCCCGCGGCCTGCACCCCAGAAACGAGTGGAGGAGGCAGTGAGCAGAAGCGCTCTTGCAGAAACGTCAGCCCAGGGAAATTCAAATGAGAAATAAGGAGCGCGAGGCAGAGCGAGAGAGGGAGAGGGAGAGAGAAAGAGAGCACAATAGTGAGAAATTGGGATAAAAGAAAGAGTGATGGGGTACTGGGTGGAGCTGGGGGGGGGGGGGGGGCGGTGGGAAGGGCAAAACCTGGAAAGAGGTTGCTGAGGCTGCAGGATAAGGTAATATGTAGATCTGGAGAGATTTGCAGCAGACACTTTTATTCATTTTCTGATTACTCCCCTTCTTTTACCCCCCTCTCCCACCATCCGCCCCTCCCTCCTCCAGACCCGCGGCACGCTGTTGTCTTTCCTTCTGTTTGTTTTTGGCATTAGTGCTACTGTGTCTGTGTGTATGTACAGCGGCACGCTGATTAGAATCCAATATTTTATAAAACATACAAATATACAAATATACACATTCCCTCACACACACACACACTCATGTCAGCATGCATGCAAACAAACAAATTTGAAGATGCCCGGGAGATGAGTAAAACTAAGGGGGGGGGGGGGGGATTGTAACAGCTACAAATCTGTAAACATGGCCACACATGCACTGCATTAAACACACAAACATACCCACACATTCATTCTCTTTTCATTCTGCCTTAGCGGACAGTTCTGGGACAGTTCTATTGTAATCCATCATCATAGTACACATTGTAATTCTCTGAAAACTAAAACATGAAGCCCCGCCCCTGACACACACACACACACACACACACACACACACACACACACACACACACACACACACACACACACACACGCACACGCACACACACACCTGTGCTGTTGCTTGAGTGTCCCTCCAGGTTGAGCGAGATGCTGTGATCTTCAACGTCCTTCCCTTGACCAAGGATCATCCAGGTCTCCAGGATGTCAGAGTTATCGTCGGACTCTGATTCAGACTCTTCCGATTCTGAGTTCACAAGCACCACAGAGTCCAGACTGGGACTTCGAGTCCTCTTTGCTCTAGTCTAGGGAAAGTCAAACAACAACCACACCATTATTTTATTGGAATTCCAACCATTTATGGGACTTTATGGATATGTCGTCTTGCCTGGACAACTTATCGGTGTATCCTTATGCTAGGTGAAATTTAGTAAGTTTTAACCCTTATTTCAATTCTGAACGGTTGCAGCAATGTGGATGAAAGCAGTGTTGTTCAAGGACATAGGGATCTAGAACCGGCAGCATCATCATAGGGTAAAAATAAGGCAGCAGGAAGTACATCACAACAAAGACTGTACCTGTTGGGCTGGGGTTGAAGACAGCGGAACTCTCTTCGAACTCTGACCTTTGAGGGTACAGACTCCTTCATTATCATCTTCAGAGTGTATAAAATCTGTACCAGAGTCGATGACAATTACTTCCTCCAATTTTGCCGAAGACCGTAAAGACTTAGCATTTGTCTTCCCCTTCTTAAGGTTATCCAACTTTAACAATGCTTGTTTCAGAGCCTGGCGTTCCTGCAGTCCATCCTTGCTTTGTTCAGGGTCTGCACTGACACTTCTTTCCCTCTCTTCCTTCTCCTCCTCATCCTGAAGGACTTCCCCGTTCACCGCTCTGGTATCAGAAGCGTAGTGGAGCTGGCTATAGAGGTGGAACTCTACCTCACTGTTGACCTCTGACCCATCTGAATCCCCCTCCTCCCCATAGAGGTCATCCTCCAACTCCTCTCTGTCCTGGTAGTTACAGTACATCCCCTAAAACACACAGCCACCCTTCCTCACACACAACACAGGCATATACCGGCAGAACCGGAACCTCGGTGGCTGAGAATCTCCCTGTGGAGAGAAAATAAAAGAAAACAAACATTATAGCGTTGTCAAATATACATTAGGATTCACTGTTATTACAAGTGAGGCAACCAGGACAACAAGGCTCAAGACTGATATTCTAGGAGCACACTGCCCTTCATGCGGTTCTGATGAACTGTGTTGTTCATGTCAAATCAAGATACAGTACAACTGAGAACAAATGTGGGTTCCTACTTTTCAAGGACATAGTACACTCAGTCAACCCTTTATTATGTCTCATACTGGTAACCACTATAGCTTTTTTGCAGCTTTAAGATGAGAGTACATACAGGGACATAGAAGGGACCCCTGGCCCATTGCCCTGGTCAGTCCTGCGTGTCTGTGCCATGATGATTTGAGATGATTGGCTCCTAGACTACAGACACCCGTTGAAACGCTACGCTAGGTGGTCACAAGCTGCCCACCGGGGAATTAGGACGGGTGGCGACTCGCTCGTCAAAGGGTCCAAGAAAGACCATTTGTGAAAGTCAAGCACATCGAATAGCCACATGCAGATGGTGCAGGCGCTTTGTTATGTCATTTAGGGGTGATCAGCTACCCTCCTTGAAACAGTCAACGCTCACACATTGTAAAAGCCCAGTTACACAATTGTTGCAACCTCGCAGTGGTTTTCTTTAGGGTGCTTTCCGATTATTGTCCATAATTGAGGAATTATGGACAATAAAAGCTAGCTGAACGCTAACGGCCAAAGGTATACGTACTATCCAGAAATCTCATTAAGCACAGCTACATTAGAAGGTCAGAGAGAGGTTTAATAGTAAAACATGGACAGCCACTGTACAATAAAACAGTCTACTTATTGTAGACACTCCAATTCCCACATGTGTTCTGCTTACACTTCCACGTGTCTGTGAGCACAACAGCCGGTAGGATGTAAACACAAACGGACGTTGCTTCTAATTGCGAAGCAAAGAAACAAACGAATGGGGAATATCAGAAGGCTGTAATTTATATACCGCGTATATTATAATAGATGGTAACATGCTTTAACTAACCTTAGGGCAACTGTAATGTAGGGTTTCAGAGTTCCTAGGCTGCTCTGGGGGTTACGAAGCCAGAAAACAGTTACTTCCGGGTTTACCACAGGGTAATAGGTTGGCCGATCAGAACGTTTCACCCTTTCGGGATTGCGCCGGTAGTGGTCTGTGAAATCAAACACATATCATAGCTGGACACATGCATTTTATACAATTATACTTCCAAATTTCAATTTTGATGTAGTGAATTATTAAAATTATTCGCATTTTGCTTAGTAAGATATAAGGATAAAGAACACCAACGGTAAAATACAGATAGCCCAAAATAAAAAGTCAACTTATTTCAACTAGGCCTATTTTAACATTTCCCCTGCGCAAATTTTCTTTTCTGATTATAAGACCATAGCAAATTATTAACTAAGAGGCTATATTTAAAAAAACATGATAAATACAAATGTATGCATGAGCATCATTTTTTCATCCTGAAGACCATTGTCAGACTGGTGATAACCTGTGTTAAAACCATTTTTCTTGCATTAAGCTGTGAAAGCTCAAAGAATGCAAAAGTTTTACTCTGTGTGTTTTTGTATGTATCTATCCAAAATAGACCTTCATTCCTAGGCCATTATTGTTGATGTGAATATAAATCTAAATGTAAATGTAATTCAACAGACTAGGCTATCGCCATCACTCATATTTATTGTATGTAGGCAGGGGAACCATTAGGATACTCTGGCTGCTATGCAGCCTTTCAAACAGAAACATCCATCTTGTTTCCTCTTTGTAGGAATAATTGCAAACTCTGTATGTTTGAGTAAAGGGTTCCGCCCTACGAAAAATAGTGAGGGAATGATGTGATGATAGGGGATCAGAGTTTGAATGCCATCTGATCCCAGGAGTTTCTCCATGCGTGTCAGACACAGTAAAGGCCATCACAGAGTTGAATTGTCTCCTTCCAAAGGTTAGGCAGCACCACCCATGGCATCGGTGTCACCCATCTATACCCACATATACAATGCACATGCACATCACACATGACACACACACACACACACACACACACACAAGAACACACACACACACACACACACACACACACACACACACACAAACACATGCACAGACTCACATAGCGTATATCCTTCTCCACACATCACCCTGCATCTGCTTTGGTTTGGACAGTGCATATGGGGGCCTTACTCCTTCCCTCTCTCCCCATATTTATCTCAATTGGATGCAGGTTTGGAATGCCTCACTGCCTCGGTGAAATTGTGATGCGGCCGCCTGATTCCGGGCCCCCTACATTTGTCGTTATTTTTCCGTTATTATTTTAAAGCGGAATATAGAGATAGGGGGTGTGCAGGTAGGGAGGGGGTGTACAGACTGAATGAAGGCATCCTGTTCAGGGGGTGCATTTCAGAGCGTCCAGATCAGTGGCGTGTTGCAGATAGGCCGTCTGAGGCCGAGGTCCACTTCCAATCACACATTCCAGAGCAACGGTTCTGCCTGAGGAAGGGCCTTTATTGAGGAGAGAAGGCGGTAAAAGAAGCATGTCATTGTTCTCTCTGGTTGTTATTAGTGTGTTCCTTGTGGCTCAACCGCGCGTTCGGCAAATCAGAAGCTGTACGTTACTGCCACTGATGGAGGTTTGGAGAGGATTATCAACACGGAAATTGTGGCATATTGGCAATGTATTTTAAGTGATGGCCATATGTCTACTATTTGCAACCTCATCTGCTTTGAAATTTCTGTATTGCCCATCTAAGACGATCCCAGTTAGGACCTAAGAGCTCTATGTGAGGTGAAGTATGTTCATCACCCCCCATCAAAGCTAGATGCCTGGACCACAGTTATGCTTTAGTGAGGTCTGCACTAACTTAGCATGATGTGAAGGGGGTATAATAATGAAGCCACTCAAAGGATTAACACTTAGACTGTAAATTAATTGTCAATGCAATTTCATACAAGGGAATGGATATTTTTTAGTGTGGGAACTGTATTGCCTTCTAAGTGTACTCACACACATTACTTTACATTGTGGTGGCCTCATTTGCATGTTGACATGCTCCAATTACTTGTTTACGTTTCCTTGTAACCGTATTCATCTGAAGCCCTGCAGCTTCGCTGTTAGAGCCCCGGTCTGCAGAGACGTGCTGACGTAAGGACCTCGCCCTGGATGAACGCATCTCAACAAAAATGGCTGCCGTGCATCGATAGTGGCACTCTGAATGTCTGTCCAACAATGTATTGAATACATCTAACCTAAAGTATAGCTCCCATTGATACTGGTGCTGGTATAACTCATTCTTGGATTTCTTCAGTTATATTTTCAAATACAGTATACAGCACAGCAGCACCAACCATTGCTGATGATCGTGTTTGGTTTAGTTTAGTCAGGGTTGGACCATCCACAATTCATTTCCTGTGCAGGGATGTAATAATATCAGATAGAAATACAGTTATCTAAGGCAGCTGTTTTGACCACAGCTAATGGAATTGATGAGTGTGAAGGTCATAAAAAAAGCAACACTATTGGGTCCTCATGTCAATCATACTACTTTGTTAATATTTTTTCAAAACATTTGCTGCAATGAGTGGAAATAAAGTCACATATGTTCTCATTGGAATGTTAACACTTTATCACAATTATTTTGATACAACTAGTGAATAGGGGAAATTCTCAGACTAGCATTAGATATTACTTTGGTTTTAAATAATTTCCGCATGACAGAGAACAAGCTTAACAACACCTTTTTTGGAAGAAATCGGGTGACTTGTGTCTGTAGGGATTACATTTGTGAACACACACACACAATTCATTATTGCACAATGACTCAAGTCCTCGTTCTTAGCACAAGATCACAATGGCAGGGGCCTTGTCCACTGCTCTCAAAGCATCATGCTGAAATGTTTACCTTTACATACAAATCGCCTGGTGTCATGTTGTGTAACATAATGTTTAATGCACAAATTAGGTGTCCCACTTCTATGACTCATAAGCCCATTTTGCATCTTCGACAGCCCCAAGAGGAGGTGGATGTACATGCTAAGGGACATGTTTGGTGTTCTATTATATTTTATTCAATGAAGAACACAAATAAAAAACAATAGCAAACTGATACATTACATTGGCATATACAGTAAATGCATTTCTCATTTATGCCTTAGCAATAAATATTTGAAACCAAACTGTAGAGGCAAAACAATATATTATGTAGTTCATGAATTTGTGTGTTTTCGTGTCTCTGTATTTGCAGCTTGTGTAAGCTATATTCTCCTGAAGGCTTGTATGCTTTACTTCAATGTGTTATCACTCAGAACATGGGAATATTTGAAAATGTAACTCACTTTTACTAACAATATTGAACAACAGACAATAATGCAACCATAATAAAGTGTCCTTCCCTGTTAGCTATATGGATGACGCTTAACATTTGCACGGTTGAATAAAGCTTACAGGCCCCATAAATAAATTGCAAGTATTCCTCTGTTTACGTGTTTACTTATTGTCCTAATCGTTTCTTTATTTCGTGTGTCTCGCACTCTAATGCGATTCTTTCCGGTTCCGCACGGTCAGAGCCACAGGTCATGCAACCAACAGCCTATTCTCCCCAACCCAGTTTCTTATTAATTATATTAATTAGTGCAGAAATGGGAAACAACCAAGTGAGGATTGATATCCGAACTATAGAAAATTGTTTTTTGATATCTTGCTGACATTGTGTATGAATATATAGCCTCCATTGCAAGGTCTTAATTGTGAATAAATCTTAATAGGCCTATGCGTTTAATCCAATGAATGTATTTGAACGTTTCTGACATTTTCAGGATAAAGTGACATGTTTTATAACAATCCAAGAGAAAAAAGGGAATACTTTAAGCCTTACTTTGCCTCGAATTGAAACAACGACAACAATAATATTAATAATAATATTAATAATATTAATAATAATAATAATAATAATAATAATAACCTTATTATTATTATTATCAATACATTAATATTAATTGTTGTAGTTGTTCACTATAGCATTAGCCTGTTTTTCGTGTACATATCTCAATAATAAAAAAAAAACATGGACTCATGTTCATGACGTCAATATTTGCAATTATTTACGCATAGACGAGTTTCACGTACAATAGCGGCAAAACGTTACAAATGTTGTGTTTTATTTCCCACAATCTGTGGGCGCGAGACGAAGGACAGGGTCGCAGTGGGGCAGCGCAAGGCGACAGGTCGCGCCAAATGGGTCCCTGTCTCGCGCTTTGTTCCGTGCTCAATTGTTTGGTGCTCGCGCCTGAACCCAGGGACCTACAACGGGGTGAGGGTGGCCTTTTCCTCTTCTAGCTATTTTTTGCCTTTGATGAATAAATGATACATAAATGTTTCAAGTTTGTTTAACATTAACATAATGGAGCTGGTGCAGTTATCTCAATCAATCAGGTGTTACAGGTGGTTGGAAAGGTTATTTTATAAGATCAGCTTGTGAAATGTGTATAAAATGTGCGAATCTTTGTCACACCCGCCGAATGTCATTAAACAACTTGAATGGGAATTTACTGATATAAAGTCGTCTATAAAGGACCACGCTGAAAAACAGATCACGAGCCTCCTATATCATCAATAATAGATTAAGAAGTTGAGAAGACATTCGAAAAGAAACCCAGTTCTGACAGGAAACAAAGAAAACAAGGAAGAATAAGTTTGAAGAAAAAGTGAAACTCCAGTGACAGATGCTGCAGCGTCTTTTTATTGCGGGTGCCGCCTGCTCGTGTTCCCGTGTGCGCGTCTGTGGGTCCGCGTGTAGGTGTGTGCTCGTGTGCCCGCGTGCGCATCTGTGGGTCCGTGTGTACGTGCGTGCTTGCGCGAGAAGACAGAAGGCCGGACATGAGCGCACATTGAGAGAGCGGCTCTTTTTACTCGACGTGATCATTTCACGCTTCCCCCGAAGCCTCTTTTCCACCTAAAACGTTTAGTCGCAGCTGAGTGAACACTTGCAGGAGTGCAACAGGGAGCGGAAGGGTCGAATTATTTCAACCTACAACTCACCCAAAAGTACTGTAGGGCGAAAAGGAGAGAAAAAAGAGAAGGGAGCAAGTGAGAGAGAAGGAGCAAGAGAGAGAGAGAGGGAGAGAGAGGGAGAGAGTGGGAGAGAGAGAAAGGGAAAGAGAGAGACAGTGGAAGAAAAAGTTTTTCTCCCCCCCTCCCCCGCCTCCGTCCCTCTACCTTTCTCTCCACCACCTCCCCCTTTCCTACCCGGGAAGCATGGAACAAGAGCCCAAGAGTGCGGCGCTGCGGCTGGGGAGAGCAGGTAGGACGGCTTTGCCTCAACTTTGGGAAAGATCTTGGCATGGGCTGTTTGTTGTTATCTTGTTGGCTCTCACCCTCAGAATATTTGTGCCTATATAGGCTATTAGGTTTTATTTGAACTGGATTTGGTTTGTGTCTTTCTTTCGGTCCACAAAACAAACCTACTGTTGAATAAATACACTTAAGGTTAACTTTTCTCGATATATGCGGGTTTTTAGTTTTCTGATTATTTTGAATTTTGTGAAAATGCATTAATTCATAGTTATTAAGACAAATATTATTATGTATTTATGTATCCTTATATATATATATATATATATATATATATATATATATATAATTAATATATATATTTTAAAATATAATTTGAATTAGTATTTAATTATAAATATTAATCATTACAATTATTGTTAAAATTTGTATAATATTTGTATGTTTTATACAACTCCAAACGAAAATAATCTTAGTATAGCTGCAGTTCTACTTGGTGAAACTTTGATCTTGGCCATATGTTTCCTGTATGCTTATTCGTTACACGGTTTAAATAATTTGCTTGCTGCTGTCTTCGGATTAGGGAAGTTGGCCTGGGGCATCACACGTTTTAATAAAACCTGAACTCAATATTCCTCTAATTGGCATACATGGCGATGCTGGGACCAGGTGACCTGGAGGCGCGGTGCAAATAAACAGTCGCACGCACGTCCCAGCTCGAGTAGACACACCAAGATAAACAGGCCTACAAAGACATAAGAACGGAGCACTTTATATAGATATGGCTTATTTATCGTTTTCTGATGGCTGAGTTTTAGACGATTAAACATATGTCCAATTAATTTCTGATATGGGCGGAGAGAATGTTATGTTATATGTGTATTTTAATGAAATAGCTAGGCCTACCTATTAAACAGAGGCTGTCACGTGATCACATGATGTCCCCCGCTGCGACATCATTGATAATATGTCGTGTGTTGCATAGGAAATGCTGGCATGTCACCACCCTCCCTTTAGGAAAGGTAACTTGTCAGATGCATTCAGTCTCAGAGCAGCCCTTCCTCTGCATGCAGTATTACAGGCCTGCATACGTCATAGGCCTATACGACTATGAACGTAGACTTTTTTTATCCCATCCGCAGATGATGAGGTGGTCATAAATGCCTTGTCGCCTATCATCTGTCAAGTTAGAATTATAATCTAAAACTTCTCAATCAAAATATTCGGCAGTGCCACGCCCTTCCCCAACTAATTGCTGGATTCTGCTGATGCCGGTTATTCCGGTTGTGTGTTTTTTTAATTTGTGGAAGGCTCCTAATAAAGGATGAAGGCCTCTAGAATGGCACTATTGGATAACAATCCTGACAGGGAATCATGGCTGAAGGGAGGGCTTTGACTTGTTCTGTGTGCCGATACCTACGTTCTCTCCGCCTCACTTTCACGTTGATTCCGTGGACGTGCTTGTGTTACAAATAGCAGCGCATCTTTAAGACGGGCTCCCCGCCACTCGCAGGTCCCCGCGACGTGTTTGTGTTTTTATGATCTCAAAACTTGGTCAAACATGCACATCGCGCGATCACGCTCCAGTTTGAGGTGGAAGAAGAAGAAGAAGAAGAAGAAGAAGAAGAAGAAGAAGAAGAAGAAGAAGAAGAAGAAGAAGAAGAAGAAGAAGAAGAAGAAGAAGAAGGAGAGAGAGAGAGAGAGAGAGAGAGAGAGAGAGAGAGAGAGAGAGAGGGAGGGCGGGGGGGGGGGGGGGGGGGGGCGCATGACCTGTTTGACCCTAAATGCTCCAGAGCGAGGTTGGCAGGGATTCGTTGCCCATGAACAAATGGTGAGGGCAGGGATTCACATAAAATTAGACAACATTAAAAAAGGATTTACAAATATGATTGAAAAGCTGCCCATATGATTAGGCCTACGACGGAAGAATCACCTTTGCTTAAACGTCTCCATCTTATTTAGCTGTGACTTTCAAAAAAAATGATAAGGAATAAAAACTTAAGGAGAGATATGGGAGTTTTCTCATTATGTTTACAGTCAGCGGGCGTGTAATAAACGAGCTCGGCAAGTTAACATGCGCTATTAATTTTTCATTGCTTTTTCGTTGGAGGCTCCCGCGCTACAGTAGAGCAGCGAGGATTGCATGGCGCGGAGAAAATGAAAGGGGAAGACTTAAACAACAACACCGGCTCCAATTTGCCTCTAAATAATTATCACCACCCAACCAAATTCTCACTAAATGTTTTAAAATAAATCTCAACCCTTCTCCTCCTCCACCCTCCCCGTCTTCCCATTAAAAGCACGGAGCACATTGGAGAGGTAATGAAATATGTAAATGGCGTTGGACCTCTGATTAAAGCCGTCCCACCCTGATGAAAGTTTTCTCTAAATTTCAGAGCCTAGAGCAACAACAATTTGTATACATGATTGATTGTGTTTGGTTTTTGTAATTGCTGATGTAATTTGCAAGTCGAGAGAGACAAGGTTGAGGACTGCGATTTACTTTTGAAGAGAAGAACGCACAAGGCTAAATCTGGAATAAAACAGGCTTCGAGAAGGGGGACAAAAAAGCACGAAAGCTAGTAAAAGCCCCAAAAAGGCATAATTAATTAATGAATAATGTGGTTTTAATGATTTTGCTATCAGAACTTTGTCACACCCCTGGAGCTATGCACTCTGACCGAGTTGGACTTTCCACACAGTAACGACCCATTCAACCAGATATACAGCGTTAAAATACCCAGAGCACCATTGGAAAGCCATGTGTAAATAGTAACCGCAGACCCTAATGATATGTTGAATCTCTCGGACAGACTTTCCGTCCGTCTTTCTCAGTCGCTGAGATGTGTCTAAGTTGTACAGGCCTGCAGAGCCACGAAACATCTCCTGAACTCAGGCTGCACCACTATCAGTCCTGCGTTATGAAGTCTAATTCATGAATGCTCAATAAAGATACATGCAATGTGAACGGGGATTAGAGCGAACGCTGTGGGGTAGGTTATGTTTCTAAACAGACAGTGGATTAAATAGTAGTAGGAAGCGCAAATGGAGTCGACGAAGAAACAGGCTGATGTGTAGAGAATAAAACTATTGCAACATATATGTGAATCATATATTGAGCCTTACCTTTGGGATCATAGAAAAGTAAAGGTGTGTGTGTCTGTGTGTGAGTGTGTGTGCGTGCGCGCGTGTGTGCGTGTGTTTGAGTGTTTGTGTGTGTGTGTGTGTGTGTGTGTGTGTGTGTGTGTGTGTGTGTGATGGTGGAGTATGTATGCTCGCCCCCTGGTGGTCTTGTTTGAACCTTCGTAATCTAGGTTGACTCTAGGGTGTATCCTTGAAGTCCCTCAATGCATCACAACAAGAAATAGTTCGTCTTAGAATACACTATTTTAGCGTCTTCTTGTGGGTCATAGAAGCGGTACAATTAGTGTATAGGCTATGTAATTAGGTCTAAGCCACGCATTGTACCTATATAAATACAATAAAATTTGTTCATTATACAGGTGTTCAACATTCAGATGGCATACATTTAGTGCTGGTGTATAGGACCCAGGCAACATCAGAAGTAGGCCTATAGGCCTATAAACATCGAGGAGGGAGCTAAAATGATTAAATGTCGAGAAACAGAAATGGAAATAACACTTTTTAATTCAGTTTATGCTTTAGGCTATTTGTGAGGTTAATATTTCAGGGACGGCGTTTAGATATGCCCTCTCAAGTCAGGTGGGACGAGAGCGTATTGAATCCTTCCTCACGTTGGAGTCGAGGTGTGTTGCTCATCAATCGCATTTCATTAAAACGGCGCCGTTTTTAGATTCCCAATCAATGAAGTAATGAGTAGGAAGGCCTGTTTCACATGCCGCCATGCGCACCTTCCAGCTAAACATTAATGACACTGGGTTGAAGGAAAGCTCGTATGCAAATCTTACTTTTCATAACAGCAGAGATCTCCCTGTCCAATAGGACTACAAAGATATGCGAATAAAAGGGTAAATATTGCATTTATTATTGCTTTCATATGCAAAAAAAGTTCGTTAAATATACATTCTTCTGATGGGAGTGGCACACTATAGGCATTCAATTCTCCGTTTTTTGGTTTCAGATATGGCTGTGTTCTAATATTATTAACATTGCAATATTTGTTCTTAATTGCGGGCCTACAGCGACAGGAGCGTTTGGTTTTGGGGTCTCGAGTCGTTTCTGTTTTATTAAAGGCCTTAGTGCAACTAAGCCCCATTTTTGCTAATACTTAATTAATTAAGCATTTTTATTGACATGAATAAATTGAGTTGAAATCGCATAAGGCATGAGCATTAGCGTTCTTCCTCGGTAATTGAAATTAAACATATGATCATCTACTCCCCAAACCCATAGCTTAGTGAGCCTTCCCATTCGTTAATGGGAAATTCCTGTGGCACGTCATTCGCTCAAAGGATTCGCACCAGCCAATCACCATGATCCCTATTCGATGCTATCTGTATACCGCTGTGACGCGGGGCCCTACGCGGCTCGTCATTGGACCGTCCCGCTGTGAGTGACGGGCGGTAAGCAGCGGTAGGTCCATGGGGCTGGCGCGCGGGCGCTGTCCACACGAAAGCAGGTCCTGAAACGCGCCGTGGTGCGACACCGTGCAGGCTTGCGCTCTGACAGGACGCGCGGGAAGCTTTCAGCCCATTTGACAGCGTTTTGCAATTCAGCAGTAACAGCGTTTGCTCTGAGAAAAAACACACCGGTGCATTTCACAAGGCTTTCTGTTTTCTGTTCTGCACGCTCTGAGATCCATGCACGAATCGACCCATCGCGACGCAGGCAATACAGAGAGCAAGAATTGCCTAGTTTTGCCTTTCTTCAAGCAAACAGGATAACAACTCTTCTGTGCAAAAGGCTGAAGTCCAACTCTTCTTTGTGTTGTCCTTTCCATTTATACATTTTTTTGACACCGTGGATATTTTGACCCTATGCGCTTGGGCTGCACCGTCCATGCTCGCTCAAATGCTGGGAGTTTACAAGAGTTGTTCTGAAAAGGAGTTTCTGGCTATGCTTTTTAAAAGATTATACAACGATTGAACTAACTTGAAAAAAAGGCCCTGGCAAAGGATTTCAAATTAAATTACATTTGGTCAAAGTTGAGCTATACTTTAGAGAAACCCGCGAAGGTTTAGTCTGTCACTCGGGACTGACAGCAGGCTCGTGGCTCTGCGCCCCGCCGGGTCGGTCATAGTTCAGGGGTCACGGCCAGCGGACCGAGGAGGAGAGAAAAGAGAACGGAGGAAGAAAAGGATTCGATTAACGGGGAGAAATAATTCCCGCTTGTTGCCCAAATGTTTTTGGGTTTTTTTCTTGGACTGAGGTGACGCGGTCACCACGATTTACTTTGAAAACATTTCGTATTTCTACTCCTCGTTTTTTCGCACGAAGCAGTCGAGGAGTTCGCGGGACGTCGCTTTGGTCCCCTGGCGGGACTCTTTCTTAATTAAATCTCCAGATCTGCTTTCCCACAACCAGGACTAAAAAAGGGCTCCTTTGGCCAATGTATTAATTTTGATACTGTTCTTAAATAAGTACTTCATCTGCTCTCCATCCGCCGATGCATATCGCGTTTATTTATTGTTTTACTTTTTAATAATCAAACGTTTCAGCGGCTTCGTGTCAATTTTTTTATTTCTCCTTCTCCGTTGTTCGCGGTCCGTCGCCACAAGTCAGCGGCTCACAGGGCTGCCCGTCCGGTGGCCCCTCAGAGACTTGTAGCCTACCACAGGGGCCTCCATCCCCCCGCCCGTTACACAAACGGGATGGAGATTCACTGTAAGCACGACCCGTTCGCGGCGATGCACAGTAAGTAGCTGACTACTGTTTATCTCATCGACGTGTGCAGCACGGGGCCGGTGTGGGAATAATAATGCCGCAAATAATTGTCTCTGCTTGCCACTTAATCTGTTACGGTATATATTTGTAATAGGCTACTTTCCTATGGTAGCATAATTATGTAGCTAAAGTGCGAATAGAAGTTAGGAGTATTATAAATATATAGATATTCTCCTTTTCTTTAAATGCTACAAAAGATTGGATCCTTTTTGAAAAGGATGGCTGAGGTGCACGGGTGGGTGCTTTTGGAGGGTGTGTGTGTGTGTGTGTGTGTGTGTGTGAGAGAGAGAGAGAGAGAGAGAGAGAGAGAGAGAGAGAGAGAGAGAGAGTGAGAGAGAGAGAGAGAGAGAGAGCGAGAGAGAGAGAGAGAGAGTGAGAGAGAGAGAGACTTTGGCAACAAAGCAGCTGAACTTCAGGTGTTTTTTGTGTGGCCTCAGAAGGTAACGACGTTACTCTGTGTTATTTAGAGAGAATATTCCTCGTTATTCAGGTGTTTAATGCTCCGAGGTCTTTTAGGACAAAGTCTCTGAGGCCCGAGCCAACATTGCCCGAGCGTTCTGGATCACTCGTTCTTGATCAGCAGTAGCCCCACCAGTAACCCATCGGCTCCTGCGCTGGAGACCATATTGTATTTTAACCTTGTTTCACCGTTAGATTTCCCTTACCTTTTATTCTCGATGTAATATTTGTAACTTTAGTTCAAAGAATAACAGCGGATGTAAAGAGCCGCTGCAGGACGGTGCAATAGCTACATAATATATACATACATTCATTAAATAATTCAGGTCCAGACAACACATCTGTCATGCATATGCCTATCCATACATGCCTTTAACTGAACAACACACACACACACACACACATATATATATATATATATATATATATATATATATATATATATATATATATATATATATATATATATATGACCTGACTTGTTAGGACAGATGAACACCATGCTCTATGTTAGGGAAAATGTTAAATCTCGTATGAATGCGAACTATGTGTTGTGTGGACTATAACGGCCGGGCTATTTCATGAGGCTGCATCACTACTTTTACTGAGAAGTAGGCCTACTTGTACTTGGTTTGGTGGTGGTGTCCATAGGCCTATGTGTCTGTCTTCCGATGCTTTATTGGTTAGTTCTAGTTGTATGGTTATAATACCATGCCGAGACGGCAGAAATCTCAGTTTTAAATGAATGACAAATCCTCACACGGTGGGGTTTGGATCCCCAGGATTTAACATACACATTTCAGAAGGTAGAACGAATCACTTCCTCCACTTTAAGGCCAGGGACCCATCGGAGCGTTTCGCCGCGCGGCTGATCCTGGGGGTCCGACGGCAGCGGAGCTAAAGTTAGAATCAAACCCAGCGACGCTTTAAAACGATTACACCGAAATGTCAAAGGTAGACGTAGGCGAGGAATCCAGTGTGACGCGTGGAAATGTTGTTTGGATGCGCGTACTGCGGCTTGTAGCTGGAGGCATGTACGGTCTCTCTCTCTCTCTCTCTCTCTCTCTCTCTCTCTCTCTCTCTCTCTCTCTCTCTCTCTCTCTCTTTCTCTCTCTCTCTCTCTCTCTCTCTCTATTTTCAACGTGTCCGACGCTGACATTTGTAGGCCTATAGGTTAAGGGCTCAAACTAGGCCATGAGCGTTTAACATTAATTAACCGTTCAATTCTAAACTGTATCCAACATAAAAAAAATAGCAGGTTCTAATAGGTGGGCCTGATATTAAAAAATAGGGAAACATGTTCTGTGTGTTAGTTACATTTCTGAAATAAAAAAAAAATTGTGATGATAATGAGCCGATTTCCAACCAACATATTGTGATGGTAATAGGTGAATATCAAGTAGGCACCGCATTGGAACTGTGCTTGACTAAAAAGCACATTTGCCGAATTAAAATAAAAAATAAATGATACAATAACTGGCCTTGTGGCTTACATGGGCCTTTGCATTGGCTAGTCTATAGCGTAACATGCTTATTAATATTTTTAAACAGGATATCGATCAATTAAGGCTTCCAAAATATCTATTAGGCTATATATAATAGCATTATTATATTGAATGCCTTATATGCCTATTTAAATGGAACTGGAGCTAGTTCAAATCGTGTCGGGCTCGATGTGCTATAGCCTATGCTTTGGTTAAAATAGTCGGATTTTGGTTTGTTATTGTTATTTTTTTATTTTATATTTTTCGAAAAAATAGCCTACCAAGTTGGTTGTCCGTTGGCCAAAGATCTGTACAAATAAATAAAAATACGACTACTTTCCAAACCCCTGCCTTGCCCTATACCAATCTATCCATTGTTTACACAAGGCGATTTGATTCATCTGTATTCTCCACTGCAACTTCCCAAACGTTTCAGAGAAAAGTCATTTGAACCTCCTTGTAGCTGCAGTCTTTAAAATAGACAACTGACAACGTCTGTTGTTATTTTTCATTTGCCTTATTTTAGAGTCGTTAGGCCGTGACGCCTCTCTGAGAGAGGGGAGAGAGAGAGCGAGAGAGAGAGAGGAGAGAAGAGAGAGAGAGAGAAAGAGAGAGAGAGAGAGAGAAAGAGAGAGAAGAGGGGGGATATATAGAGAGAGAGAGAGAGAGAGAGAGAGAGAGAGAGAGAGGGGGGGGGGGGGGGAGAGAGAGAGAGAGCGAGAGAGAGAGAGGAGGGGGAGAGAGAGAGAGACAGAGAGAGAGAGAGAGAGAGAGAGAGAGAGAGAGAGAGAGAGAGAGAGAGAAGAGAGAGAGAGCTAATGGACTTTATTTTCTGGATGGAGGGACCTGAATATATTTCTCTTCTTTATCTCTATACTTTTCTCCCGGATATAAAATGTGAATCAATCAAAACCTTAAGGAGGTGCTGGGATTTTAAGTCAGCCTCCATAAAGCCTAAATAAATAAAATAAATCAGTGGCGGATAATGAGCATCTCTGCTGTGTTCGCCTCATGTGATCCACAGCAAGAGGAGACCGAGAACCACACCGATGTAAATGGGCCCTTTCCTCGGTTAAAGCCCGGACAGAAAAAGGTGTCCCCAATGTTACGGTTAAGTAGGCCTACTGTGCAACTATTCAACTCCACGCCAAACCAAATGGAAAATAGAGCTGATAAACAAATGATTATGTTGAAAGGTTCACGTTGGCCGGTACTATCAGCTTTTTATACGCTTAGAAATAAACATTTTCACATAAGCCCCGAGAATCACGAAGCACCGAACGTCTAATGCCAACAGTAAATACACAGATAAATGAATAAATAGTTATCTGCAGTTTTTTTGTGGGTCACAAGTCCTTCCCTTTTCCATCGCTTAACAAAGCAAGGCATATTTCAAGCCGTGGCCCAGATAGGAATGGAGAAAAGAACCATTTCATTTACTCTTATCTGAGACCGAGAGAGAGAGAGAGAGAGAGAGAGAGAGAGAGAGAGAGAGAGAGAGAGAGAGAGAGAGAGAATGTTGACCGGCTTTCCACCCTTTGCTCGAAGCGGGAAGATGCAGTTTGTGCCTATAAATTACTTCACAACAAACGGGGTTTTTATTCGCTAAAGCAAGCTGGTCCAGAAGAGAATGAACGGACGCGAAGGCATAATGTTCGACAGCTCAGAGCCCTTCACTTGCTACAGCAAGAAGAGCAAACAGGAAACGTTGTCATCAACACATTTCCACAAAGTTACCCAAATTAAGGCGAATGTAGCTGTCACGTGTCTCAGCTGAGCGACTGAACGGATGTGGACACCAGAATTGAAATGGAAACAGGCCTGAAAGTCCATCTAGAAATCGGTCTGCACTACAGTGGATCTGTGTATGCATTTGTGATTCTCTTTTAAATATAGCCTACACAATGTTTATTTTACTAAACAAAAGCAAGCATGAGCGCGAGCATCTTAATCACCCCTTTTGAATCAGCTTTGTTTGGCTTTAGATTTTAATGCTAGCCTTCCCAATTAGTGACACTTATAGCCTTCACAATTATGTCATGCGTCTATATGTGTGTTAATTTGTGAGCGGGATAGATAGGCCCATGTACATGCATGTATGTGTAAATTGTCCAGTGTGTGTGTATGTGTGTGTATGTGTATGTGTATGTGTGTGTGTGTGTGTGTGTGTGTGTGTATGTGTTGGTAGTGGCAGAAGCAAAGAGGGAGGGAAAGAGGGTACAGGTTCAGGGGACAGCTTGGCGTTTTAAGGAGGATCCCTGCTGGGCTGATGTGTTTAAAATCTATTAACCCCACAGCTAGGATTAGTGTGTGTGTGTGTGTGTGTGTGTGTGTGTGTGTGTGTGTGTGTGTGTGTGTGTGTGTGTGTGTGTGTGTTTGTGTGTGTGTGTCCGTATTTGTATGGGCGTGATTTTGTGTTTGTGTGTATATGGATCGACATCTGTGTCTGTGTATGTGTGTGTCGGACTGTGTGTGTGTGTGTGTGTGTTTGTGTGTGTGTTTGTGTGATTCTAATTCCCCTAAAGACGTAATCACTATGGTAATACAAAAGTGTTGGATTATGTGGTGGAGAAATGTTTGGTGGTTTATTTTCCCTTCTCTTGTGTTGCCTGGCAGAGGTAGACACAAGGAGAAGCTGCAATCTTTCAGTGACTGCTATTGTCTGGCTAAAATTCTACCAGTCCATGATACATGCTGTATCGGGCTGGTGCCTGCATTGATAACAATGGCTTGTCCAACAACTCTTTTATTTAGTACTTCTTGAATTTGTTTCAATAATATGTATTAAGTAATATGTTGACCAATGAATAAACCATGTTACATCAATAGTCCAACAAATATATGTGTACATATAAAAACATATGGCTTTTAAATGTTTTTCTGAGATCAATGCATTGTAATATTAACTTTCCAATATGTTTCAATTGAAATTGTTTTATAATATATTCTATTCTATTCTGTTGTATTCTATTCTATTCTATTCTATCATAGTCAAACACCTTGTAACTTTCTTTTTACTCAAGGGAAATATAACCTTAGTTTGAATCTAATTGGCCAAGGACAGACAAAGGTAAATAATTGATTTGATTGGCTTACTTCGGAAAGTGTTTATATATTCCACTTTGGGTGCAAAATGGCAAAACTCAGTGCTTTGCCGTGAACCAATTTAATAATGATCACTGTGCCTTTTCAAATCTGAAAAAAATATATAAAATGTTCTTCATGTAGGAATTAATATGAAGTGGTCTGAGATGAAACTGTAATGACAGCCCTGGGGGCTGAGCCTGCTGAGAGGCGCTCCCTAAATGAACCACCACTACACAGTTCAGAACAGCGCCTTCCTTTAAATAAACACCAGAATCAGTGGGGTCCCTGGTTTGAACAGATTGGTACTTTAGAAAGATTACCTTTTTCAGATATTTTCTAGAGGGAGAAAGGGGGGGGGGGGGGGGGGCAGCTACTGGATAAAACAAATTAAATCTCAATGACAGAGAAAGGATCTGAGTTGAGAACAGAGCCAATGGGTTCTTACCTAATATCCTATTAATGAAAAAGATTGTTTGAGGTCTTGTATAGCTGCACCACTCTTCTGTTATTGGGTGAGTTCATTAGTGGCACTCGGCCCACAACCAACTAGAACGAAGACCACGTTTTAACATGTTTATGATCACAGCCAACCTCAGCTGGTGTTATGACATAAACAGCTTTCTTCAAGGTTTTGTATGTATATGGCACTCTCATTATTAAATAATTGATAGTTTATAGTTATATTTGTCAACATAGTTTGAAAGAATATGCCATAGCGCTAATTTCTCCTCCTCTCTTCCTCCAGGACATGGTGGGGTGAATCAGCTCGGGGGTGTGTTCGTTAACGGCAGGCCACTCCCAGACGTGGTAAGACAGCGAATCGTAGAGCTCGCACACCAGGGGGTTCGGCCTTGTGACATCTCCCGACAGCTCAGAGTGAGCCATGGATGTGTCAGCAAGATACTGGGAAGGTAAAAACAAGTGAAAATAGATTTCTCCACATGATTTACAAAC
>NC_136935.1:31688645-31692475 GCF_949987615.1 Pollachius pollachius
GACAAGGAGGGGTTAGCTAGCGGTGGGCTGGACCAGAACCAGCAGAGCGTGAACTCTTCATGGATCCATCCAGTGTTGGGCCGTTCCACTGCAGTCCCCAGCTGTGAGGTTTAGCAGCCGCGCTGGGGCAGAACGCGGAGGCGTCCCAGCACAGACCAGGGTCTGTCTGGGGGAACGTCCGCTAGCTTTTGCCTTTGATAGCGCTCCGTCCATGGGTGCAGCTCAATGACATCAAAACGTGCTCTATTTAGAAGACTCCTGCCCTGCCTTGCTATCCCTTACCACACTGGTATTAAGAAAACACAACACCATATTCAATTGTGTTAAAGTTTCCTTGTGTTCAATTATGTTGTGTATATAATATTTATATCCATTCTTGGAATTATAATTTGGATATGGATTGCGTTACACTCATTTATTGTTTACAAGTGCGTGGGGGAATATATTGGTTTTCATTTGCATTGATTTTGTGTCAAATCAGAAAATGGCGAGAAAAGGGAAACTGAATAAATGTGTTGCTATTTTAAAAGTGCTTGTTTGTGGTCCACCTGTAAGTGGAAACACGCGTGTGCTGCTGTTGATGTGACAGAGGTGAGGAGGAAGACTGTAATAGAGAGCCAGTCATGCCTGGCCCTATTGACAAACCCATAATCTACTCTCACTACAGGGGTTAATAAGCGTATTGACCTGCTCGCTCATTATGACCTCACTTCCTACTGCTGAGGGACGCCAATGGTGATACTCGCATGCAGATGCAATGCATGCTGGGATGTGTGTGCGTGTGTGTGTGTGTGTGTGTGTTGAGCGTGTATGCATGTGCGTGTTTGCATGTGTGTGTAAGCTGTGTATGCGGAGGTGTGTTTGTTTGTGTTTGTGTGCGTGTGTGTGAGATCTAGGAGCCTGTCTGCCTGTGTGAGTGTGTGTCCAGAGTGAATCCTAATAGAATGCAAAGTGCTCCCCTAGCTGTTCCTCTGTGTAAATCTGAATGGATCAGACATGTGTTAAGTACGCGGAATAACAAACAAACCAAGCCGCCCAGCGTTTCTCTATTCCCCCTCTTACCCTCACCGAGTGTCCCTTAACACGCCTAACCACCTTGGCAGCCCCATCCCTTTGGTTTCAGCGCCACATTTAGCGGAAAAAGAAACACAACGGTCAGCCACCAAGGCTGGTTTTAGCGGTCACCTTAAACATGGACGCTGCGTGTGTTTATGTAGTCAGAGGGGCCAAAGGACAAGACCACAGCGGCAGAGGAGGAAGTGGCAGTGAGCCGGCCACGAGCGGGCCCTAACCTAAGACCCGCGGGGCAGACTTAGCTATTACCTCCATTCAGCCGCCGCTGACCCACATGGGCCTGGAGTGGCCCAGGGCGCGGGGTCGACAGGGATTGGCTGCCCCAGCTCTATAGACTACAACTCCCCAGTATAATACCCAGGATTCATAGGTCAGGCTGCTCTGTGAGCCCGGTCAAGCCCACTGGGGTTGGGGTGAGCAACCGGGGGCATTAACCCCCCGGGTTTGGCTTTGGCGAGGGGTCATGCTGGCTTTTGGTGTGTGTGGGAGGGGGGGGGGGGGGGGGGGGGGGGGGGGCTGCATTGTGATTACAAAGAGGCGCTCGTATGCACCCCACCCACCTGCCCCATCACCGCGCTCTCACACATATGTGAACGTAGCGCAGACATACACACACACACGCACTAAAACACACACAAACACACACAAACACACACACACACACACACACACACACACACACACACACCTATACACACACACACATACACACACACACACACACACACTCTGTCTGTATTCGCATACCTCACCTCCCGACACATGCCTGAGCCTGCCTCTCCCAGATGGATGATTGGCAGTCATAGCCTTAATGCTGACACCATGACAGCCCACCAGAGTGTTTGCGTGTGTGTTTGTGCGTGCATGTGTCAGTGTCGGTGGTGGATGGGAGAGGCTGGTCAAGGAGGGTCACGTTGTGTGGTGACTGACGGCTCTTAAAAAGGACGCCTGATGGACTTGGCCCTGCGGTTGATGGAGGTGCCTTTGTGGAGTTTTTGTGGGTGCGTGGTGTGTGTGTTTTTGTGTGTGTGTGTGTGTGTGTGTGTGTGTGTGTGTGTGTGTGTGTTTGTGTGTGTGTCTGTGCGAGAGTGTGAGAGAGAAAGAGACAGAGAGAGAGGTGTTGTGTTTCAATGGAGAAGAACAAAGTTGATATTGAGAGAAATTGTATTGAATTCAATTATATAATTATGTATTCTTCTGACATATTGCCACATCAAATCTGATGACCCTCTGTCATCTGTACTTGAAAGTCAAACCTAATATAACTTGTTAGCGGCGGCTCTGAAAACATTCTCAGCAGTAGCTCCTGTATCTCTGGCACAGTTTTCCTTTTCCCTCTGGAATATTCTGCCTTTTTATCTCTTCCCTCTCCCTGTTGGGTTCCCCCAATTCCAGTACCCCATTAAGCTTCTGTATTCAGTGTGTGTGTCTGTGTGTGTTTGTGTGCATGTGTGTATCTGTGTGAGTGTATTCCTTTGTGTCTGGTTCTGTGTGTTTGTTTGTGTTTGCATGTGTGCCTGTCAGACAGAGTTCATTTGAATTTCCTCTCAATCACTTCCTATTACCCAGGTGATAAATCAACAGCACTAACTGCTGCCCCGGCCAGCCCCACTACCCCAGGGTCCCAATGCCCTCCCCGTATCAGGGGTACCTAGAGAGAGAGAGAAAGAGTGGGGGGGGGGGGGGGAGAGAGAGAGAGAGACAAAGGGAGAGAGAGGGGGGGAAAGAGAGAGAGAGAGGAGTGGAGAGAGAGAGATAGAGGGAGAGGGAGAGAGAGATTGAGAGAGGTAAACAAAAGGCTGTCTCTTTTCTTTCCGTCCATCCCTCCTTGCTGCAACTGAAGAACAGGATGAGGAAGTTCAGAGGTCAACGTTTAGGGCGAGATTGACCACACAGAGGGTCAGATTTCTCATTGAGCAATTTACTGCATGCTTCACACACCTGTCCATCGTCATAGGGAGATACTAGATGCTCTATACAAGGCTGTTACATCACCTAGTAATAATAACATCAATATTTATAGATTACCAATAAGTTATGTTAACGAAGATCGATCTAAATTACACAGATGAGATGACTTTTTGATTAACAACCCACTATACTGTGCTTTAATGAGGGCGTGTACAGCAATATTCCCTATTAGGTTACAGCAAATATTTTGCTTGATACTAAGATAAATCACCATCAGAATCACACTCATTGAATGAAATCCTTCTGATATAGGGCTTGACTTTGGTTCCTCTCCTTCCCATTTTGACAAGCAATGCTTTGGAAGCTGTGCACCAGCCAAGTGTGTATTACTCTGAATGCAGTACCCAGATCCAGATGTGTGTGTGGCCTAATATTATATCAAGAACTCAAAGCTACAACAGCTTGTTTGCTATTTGTCCTCATTATATAATTTACTGTGAAGGTTCTACCTTAGCTTTGTGAGGCTAAGATAGCATTTTTCTTAGTGATGAAACGAGTGTGTGTGTGTGTGTGTGTGTGTGTGTGTGTGTGTGTGTGTGTGTTCATAAGATAGACAGCTACAGAGAAAAAAGCGCAGGAGATCTGGGACATTTGGAAACTGTACGGGGAAAGGAGAATGGGGGAATAATATTATGCAAATATGGCGAGCTATCAGGACTGCACTGAATGTGTGCGAGTGTCTGTCTGTGTGTGTGTTGTGTGTTTGTCTGTGTGTGTGTGTGTGTGTGTGTGTGTGTGTGTGTGTGTGTGTGTGTGGTCGGGATAGGGGGGTGGGGGCTGGGGGG
>NC_136935.1:31692675-31695175 GCF_949987615.1 Pollachius pollachius
CCCCCCCTCTGCCCCTCCAGGCCCCCCCTCTGCCCCCCTCTGCCCCACCCAGGGCAGCTGCGTCCTCCTCTGATCAGAGCTGATGGCCCTCTATGAGAGGTAGAATTGACAACATTTACGGGGGCGAATGAGAATGATCCATCTTCCTTAGCAGTCCTGTCACCTTACCGGCCAAACTTCATCATGGCCAATTACCACTACTCCCCCCCCTCTCCCCCCTCCCTCGATGATCCTCAACCCCCCCTCCCCCCTCACTCTCTCTCACTCTCTCATCCTCTCTCTCTCCACTACTACCACCGCTCGGACAGATATGATAATGGGGACAAAACTGAGGGAGAGACATTTTGACAAAGGATGGAAAAAAAAGTAGAGAAAGAGGGCAAAAGAAAGAAGAAGAAAAAAAGAGGCTAAGCCATTCAGACAAAGAAAAGATAGTCAGGGATGTTAACTGGACGAGGGCAGAGAAGATATATATATATATATATAGAGAGAGAGAGAGAGAGAGAGAGAAGGTTCTAACAAAAGTAGACAGAAGGAGTTAAGGCTGAAGTGCCCGAGAGCTTAACTCGCGTCCAAGGTGGGAATGTGTGTGTTTGAAAAACAGAGGCAGAGCGAGCTTGAGCAGAGAGAGAGAGAGAGAGAGAGAGAGGGAGAGAGGGAGAGAGAGAGAGAGAGAGAGTAGTGTACAGGGTAAGCTCTTATTTGGCAGGTCACAGTCCAGTGGTTGTGTTGTGTGTTGACGAGCACAGGGGTGTT
This sequence comes from Pollachius pollachius, assembly GCF_949987615.1. Lineage (NCBI taxonomy): Eukaryota > Metazoa > Chordata > Actinopteri > Gadiformes > Gadidae > Pollachius > Pollachius pollachius. The sequence continues at coordinate 31,693,432 of NC_136935.1, forward strand.
TAAGAGGTCAGTGAGCACAAACACTCACACTCCTAAACACACACACACACACACACACACACACACACACACACATACACACACACACACACACATACACACACACACACACACACACACACACACACACATACACATACACATACACACACACACACACACACCACCCATAAACACACACCCAAACACACAAACACGCCAATGCAAGGCATTAAAGGGGTCAGTGCCGTAAATCTCACCTCATCATCTAAGGGGAATTCTGATTTCTGACACCAGTACACAAACAAACACACACACACACACACACACACACACACACACACACGTATACACGTACACACACGTATACACGTACACACACACACACACACACACACAGACACGTACATACACTTACACACACACGCACACCCACAAAAACACACACACACAGGTACACATACAAACTCACACACAGAAACACACAAACTTACACAAATGTACACAAACACACACACACACTCACAGAAGAACTCACTCAAAACTTCCCACGCAGAAATACTTATTTTGAATATGACTATATAATCAAATGACTGTGATCATATAGTGCCGACGCGAAGGCGTCCAGACACACCGTAGACGAATCAGCAATCAGGGCAGCAAGTCTTTTTTAACTTCATGAAGGTGGAGGAGCCTGACCAATCAATTATCTTTCACACGGTTAATCCATAGCAAGTATGGGTCACCAGTGGCCTGCATGGGCCTGCATGACCAGGGACACACACACACACGCACACACACACACACACACACACACACACACACACACGCACACACACACGCGCACACACACACACACACGCACACACACACACACACACACACACACACACACACACACACACACACACACATTCACCCACACGTGGTGTGACTTGGGGTCACCCCCAGGTGAGGAGCTCTGCTGGTCATCCATCCGTCTCTATTACAGGGAGTGAGCAGGAGTGAAGCAGTTACACAGAGCTGATATTAATCCCCATGGAGGGAGGTCCTGAAGGATGTTATTAGTGCTAGTTGTGAGGGGCGGACAATGGATTCAAGGATCGATTATTTTCAAATGGGTTTAGCTGTCAATCACTCCATGCCTAAATAATCTGTCTCTTTAATTAGCCTGAGCCGTGATATCATTTAAAAAAGGACGATTCATCATACATTTGAAAGACACATCATTAGATGAAAGACAGATCATAATTCACAAATTTGTGCATTTCAAGTATCAAAAAGCGAGATCAAATATGTGTTTCAGAAGCCATTACATTGTCAGAGATTCTAGAGAGGAGAGAGATAGCGAGACTGAGGGCAAATAAATAAAGAGGAGGAGTGAGCGATGGGGAGCGATCCAGACTTCTGAGATGATCACTCTTCTTATTGTTGTTGGTGTCTGGGGAGGCAGGAGGCTTTGTGTTAACCACACTATATACCATAAAGCCCTGGCTCAGATGCGTGTGTGCATGGATGCGTGTGTGCGTGTGTGTGTGTACGTGTGTGTGTGCATATATGCGTGCGTGTGGGTGAATATGTGTGTGTGTGTGTGTGTGTGTGTGTGTGTGTGTGTGTGTGTGTGTGGGTGTATGTGTTTGGGTCCATGTGTGCGTGCGTGTGTGTGGGTGTGTGTGCAGGTGCGTGCGTGGCTGTATGTGTTTGTGGACAGGTGCCCCAATCTCACAGTTATGGACTCTTGAAATGGATGTACACTAAATCCCTG
>NC_136935.1:31700175-31710175 GCF_949987615.1 Pollachius pollachius
TAGTAATTTGTTTTTAATGAGAATCACCAGTGACCCACGACTAATTCATTCATTCGCCTCCACTTTTCCTTCCACTGTGCTTTTGTATTTCAATCTCCGAAACACCGTTGCCGCTAGCTCTCTCTCGCGCCCTCCCTCTCCCTCTCTCTCTCTCTCTCTTCCTCTTTTCCTCTATCATAATGTCTCTTTCCCGACCCTGCTTCCTCCAGTTTCTCTCCAGAATCCCTTCCTTTCCTCCCACTCTGTCCCGTACGCTCGATCTCTCTCTCGTGCGTCCTCTCTTCCCCACGTCCGTCTCTCCTAGTCTCAGACAGACAGCCCACAGGGATGATGTTGAAAATGTTCCGACAGCGAGAGGAAGTCAGCGGTGAGACGCGGACCAACTAAAATAAACAAATAAATAGATAAATAAATATACAAAGATGACATTTGCACCAACAGCTCCGGTGAAGGAGCATTCTAGCCCTCCGATGTTGTTTACAAGTCCTTGTCTCTTTGTACTCCCAGTCAGTCAGTCCTTACACACACACACACACACACACACACACACACACACACACACACACACACACACACACACACACACACACACACACAGCCCCTTGGTGGACATGTGGGACTACAGATCGTCTCAAGATGGTAACCCTGTCGGCCCAGGCTCACCCTGTCTTGTCCCCAGGTTTGACAGCATGTTTGTGTGTGTATTTCACAGGCTGGATGTTTATACGCGACCATGCAGTTGTTTTTTGCGGGTGTTATCGCTTGTGTGTGCATCTTGGTATGTGTCTTGGTGTGTGTGTGTGTGTGTGTGTGTGTGTATGTGTGTGTGTTTGTGTGCGTGTGTCTGAGTGTGCATTTGACAGTGTGGACGACCTTGACACTGCACTCCACACATGGGACCCCCGTGCCCGCTCCTTCCTCCTCTTCTCTAAGTCAAGCCCTCACCCCCCCCCCCCCCCCACCCCCCTGCCCGCCCTCATACACACCAGCCCCTCCTCCCTCCTCCTCCCCCATCCCAAACAACCTGACACGTCACCGTCACCGTGGCGATGACAAGGGGAGGATGTTAGCGCCGAGGGACCCCATAGAGAACGCTGCCCGACCCCACCTGACAGACGGAGCTAAACGCCATCACACACACACATCACACACACGCACACACAAACACACGCACACAAACACACACACACACACAAACACACACGCACGCACACACACACACGCACGCAAACACACACACAAACACACACACGCACACATGGCCAGTGTTAAAGGGGGTGGGGGGGCTGAAAAACGGTGGAAAATATTGTCTCTATATGGATATAACCATCTTAACAATAATATTCCACGTCTGGGTTTGTTTGATTATGTGTGTGTATGTGTGTGTGTGTGTGTGTGTGTGTGTGTGTGCGTGCGTGTGTACAATCAACTTGAGATAAAAGACATCATCTCCCAACTTTGTTTCCCTGGGTTCTTCATGTTTCATCTCTGCACCTCTAGTGCAAATGATCCTCCGTTTTGTCTGCTCTGTCTAATATCATACCTTCATTAAGCAAGCATCTCCACTGCTCTCCTGCTCTCTCTCTCTCTCTCTCTCTCTCTCTCTCCCTCTCTCTCTCTCCCTCTCTCTCTCGCTCGGCAGCAGGGGGGCTGACACTCAGAGGGGGTGTAGGAGAGCAGTGAGGCAGAACCGACAGAACGAGAGGGAGAGAGTAACGTGGGGCGCGCTTGGAAGGGTGGTGCTGTGTGTGTGTGTGTGTGTGTGTGTGTGTGTGTGTGTGTGTGTGTGTGTGTGTGTGAGTGAGTGTGTGGGGGTTCAGAGATGGGGGGGGGGGGCTTCAGGGTCCGTGGCTGTCAGCAGAGGGAGAGAGAGGGAGCGGGAGAAGGATTCCCCTTGGGAGAAGGATCAGGAGAGGGGGAGGAGGGAGGAGAAGGAGAAAAGAGGAAGCGGAGGGATGGATGTTGGAGGAGGAAGGGAGAAGACGAAAATAACAGAGAGGAAGAGAGAAGCGGGGAGGAATGTTGTTTTGATGTGGGGGGTGACGGGACCCCAGCTCGGTCAGCTGGGGCCCAGAGACCAGAGAGAGACGAGGGAGGGGGAGGAGGAGGAGGAGAGGTGGAGGAGAGGATGAAGAGGAGCAGACCCTAGACGCTAGCTAGTAAATGAGGTAGAAAAGTGGGGCTATCATACACTGTAGCAGGCTGACTCACTCTCTGGCAGCATAGCTAACACTTTGATACTCTCTTCCTTTATCTCCTGTAAGTCAGAGATCCTTTTGAATGGGAAACCTTTATTTGTCAATATGCTTTGGAATATCCACGTTCCTCAAGAAGTCTAAAATTGCAAACGCGGAAAATGAATACACTTCTTTTTATCTTTGAGACCTCAACAAATTAGTACCATCTCACTTCTAATGTTGGCCCCAATAAGATATTGTCTAAGCCAAAATGTTTTTGTATTTTTTTTTTCCCAGGAGGAGATTTCTCGGGAAGCCCATACACCCATCCGCAGTATTCCACTTACAATGAATCGTGGAGATTTCCTAACCCCAGTTTGTTAGGTAAGTGTATTCAATCAGCATGGTGGTACCGTAATGGGCTCAATTATCCTATGAGCCAAGCTCACTTCAATCTAACTCAAGAAACTAGCTTCACGTTGGGCCATATCTGCCCTGTCCAAATGGCTTTCTTCTAACAATGTCACTGCAATTAACCGTGATACGTGTTAAACGACACAATAGAGTCCATCACAGTGTTATTCATGATTTAGCTAATGTCTCCATGAAAGGCTGTTAGAATGATACGTGTAGAACGACTCTTAAGTGAAAAGGTATTGAGGGAGATAAAAGCAGAAAAGGAAGCTCATTAAAACCTCAACCACACTCTTGCCTATGCTATGGCGATGTGATGTTTTAAATGGCCCGATCGCTCTCTTCAACAAAAAAGACAAGAAACTAGCATTAAAATCCTTCCCACACATAACAACTGAGCTGTAATCACATGTTCATCCGGCAATACTCATTAATTTATTAGCCACCTTAAAAGCCCCCTCCTTAAGGCTAAATCTTGAATATATTCGCTACCTTAAAGCCTCATCTTTAAGGCTAAATCTTAAATATATAAGCCACCTTAGAAGCCTCCTCCTTAAGGCCTCCTCTGCCATTGTAAGCAGGAAGCAGCCTTAAATGGGGCTCTTTATGCACACTCTGTGTCAATGCTAAGTGAAAGCCCCCCTGAACCGGGGATGGGGTCACGTTTAAAGGTGAGGGGTCAGAGTTGACGGTTAAAAGGTCTTGGGTTGGGGGTGGGGACAGTGCTGTGCTGTGCTGACCTGCGATGTCATCCCCCCCCCCCCCCCCTCCCCTCTGTCCCCTCAGTGTTCCAGCAGGACTACAGCTCTCTGCTGGGGACGGAAATCGGCTGCTCCTCCAGCCTCTTCTCCAGCCAGGCCAGCCAGATGCAAGGTAGGTCCAGAGAGAGAGAGAGAGAGAGAGAGAGAGACAGAGAGAGAGAGAGAGAGAGAGAGAGAGAAGGAGCGAAAGAGAGAGAGTGAAATAGAAACACACATAGAGAGAGAGACAGAGAGCGTGAGAAAGAGTGAGTTTGCTACCCAACTTGATCCCAACTCCAGCAGGTGCTTTAAAACAGCGCCCCCGACAGGAGAGAGCGTTAGAGAGGCAGGACACATGCATGAAAAGGAATGGATACCCAGAGGTTGAGAACGAAAGACGTTTGTGTGTGTAAAGGACACGGCAGGGGGGAGAAATGTGTTGACCACTGAGTTGCACAACCAACAAGCACATTGGCAGGAGAAGGAGGATGATGATGATGGTGATGATGTTGATGAGTGAAGGAATAAAAAGGAGGAATAGAAGTAAGTGTGTCTGAGGTGTTGAGTGAGACTAAATGGTTTGTCAGGTGTGCGGGATGCCTGGATTCCTCCCTGAGTCCCCGGAGATTACCTCCACCGCGGACAGACACCGCTTGTCTACACACCACCTGAGCTGATTGATGCCATTGACAGTGGCAGCAGCTGTGTGTGTATGTGTACAATGTGTGTGTTTCTGTGTGTGTATGGGGGGGGGGGGAAGTGTTTGATGTCCAATTTTTGATTGTGACAGATGTGTGTGCATTCATGTGTGCGTGTGAAGAATACCAGTATGCTTGTGCGTTGTCTGTCTGCGTCCACGATTTAAGGCAGGTCTCTGTGTGTGTGTGTGTGTGTGTGTGTGTGTGTGTGTGTGTGTGTGTGTGTGTGTGTGTGTGTGAGGGGGTTTCAGTATTGTATTGACCTCCTACCTGAGGGGACGATAGACTCCAGGGATCAGTGGTAGTAGAGCTGCACTCTGGGTAGGCTTAGACTGTCACTTAGACAGTGTGTCTCCGTGTGAGTCGGTCGGTGTGTATGTGTGTGTGTTTGCGTGTTTGTGTGTATGTCGATGTGTGTGTATGTGTGTGTGTGTGTGTGTGTGTGTGTGTGTGTGTCTGTGGGTGTGTGTGAGAGAGTGAGAAACAGAGAGAAGAAGACAGTTGGACTTAGTTTGAGTTGGTTTTGTCAGTTTGTTCTGCATGCGTGATGTCCCAAGGGGGATCCTTTATGTAACATAATTTAATTAATATCTCACGTCACGCTATGTCAGCCTCTAATTATTCTCCACATTTGATATATCAAACCGCATAAAAAATAGAAAAGCTTTTAAATTTTTATTGATACCCTTTTATTCTAGTCATTTTGTTCCATTCCGGTACTTAAAGTTCTTCAAGAATGTAACATTTGCTGTTCTATCTAAATGAAATGACATCAAAAAAGAAAAAAGGTTTGGACCAAAATTAACAAATACTTTGTATATCTACTACAGGGTCACCATACTACTACAGTACCACATCAAGGGGGGCGGGGCCTGGCGCCACGGCAACAGCCTCGGCCTATGACCGTCATTGACGAGTTGTATCGAGAGGTGAGGAGGAGGCGAGAGTTTAAGAAGAGGGAGGGATAGCACCAGCACCATCCAATCACAGCCAACGTCAGTGAAGTTTGGATTTTCTTTGATTGACTCTTAACCCAACCAATGCCCTGCTGGGCTGCAGCACAGCGCTAGAGAATCCTGCCCACATCATGTTAACAGGCCTGATGGACTGACCCTAACCTGCCATAAAGATCTTCATTCGATTTCAATGAACACGCACAAACAAACAAGCAAACACACAGACAGACACACACACACATGCATTCTCACATACATAGATTTTCACACACACGCACGCACACACACACACACACACACACACACACACACACACACACACACACACACACTATATCAAAGCACCATGTTAGCTTGCAAACAGTCATCTTCAAACTACCCGATGTGTTTAGCAGTAGAGAAAATTAATGTGATAGTGATTGACTGAATAAGGTGGTGTTGTTATTGCTGTTATTTTTCTTTTTATAATTCTTACCAGTAGGAGTCAACTATGTTCACCAGACATACCTTGTAAATGACTCCACCAAATCAGTCTGTTATTTCTGTTCAGTAAAGACAATCTAATTGGTTAACTTTGGTTGGTCCAAATAACAAACTAGCTCCTTCCCCGCTAGGAAAACAGGGTGTCTCCTACTTCCTGTGGGGCCCATTTCGATCTGTTTCACAAGCCCCAGACATTCCCAGCACACTGCCGTCATTGAAGCATATAACACCATCCATAATCTGATTATAAGAAAGAGCATGAATGCACCGCTGATTAAAACACAGACTGTTCAACAAAAGCACAGGCCAGATTCCCGCCATGAAGCTGGAGGTGGTGTTAATGAGGAGGTGCCTCCCTCCACCCTCTCCGCCCAAGACCCCTAGTCCCGACCAAGAGCTATTTATAATGGAGCTGTGCGACAGAGTAATATATTTAGAAGCTTTCTGCACTGCACTCATTGACCAGAGTGGAAACCTGTATTGATTTATAATCAGTATCGCGCCGTTGTGCTAGAGTAGTGATGATGAGGTTCACAAAGATGATGATGATGATCATGATGATGAGGACGCAGTGATACATGAAGTCCTAAAATGTTGAAATGAAGTCTATCTGTTTATAAATGTGGAGCCACTGCTGATTTCCTGTCTGAGGTTTTGACGCCTGGTATGAGTTCAACACAAGTACCCGCTTTCAGTGTGACGCCATACCGAATCACGTCCTGAATCCCGGGTGAGAGGTTGAGGAAGAGGCGGCACCCTAGTTCTTTCTTTCTTTCTCTCTGTGTCTATCCCTCTCTCTTTAAACTCCCCAAAGATGGGCTCGCTTTATGGCTCACTGACTACAAAAGCACAAAGAGAATCAATCGCTATCAGGAGGCGCCGTTTTCACGTTCGAAATCCATTCAGAGCCACGTACAAAGTGTGATTTGTGAAACACTTATTCTTATTCTCATAGCTGTTAAGCGTCGCCATGCTAACCACAAAGATGCTTTTATAGAAAAACAAAAGAAACAAGGCGAAATGGTTTCTGTTTCCCCATCATTTCTGCACTGTGACTGCATGACGTCGAGGCCTTACCCCGTCCTCAGATCAGCCTTTCGTTAGTCACCCATCTACATCTGTCTGCTGATCTCAGATCTGTGACCAGGGAGGCCTTTCCTTTCTGAGCCTGTGCCTGTAGCTTACTGTCGTCCCAACACAGGAAGTGTACAGTAATCACCAAATAAAATTAAAAAAATTAAGTCAATAGGAATTATTCACTTTTTTAACAAAAAGTCCCATTTCAAAATCTAAGTTTTAGCCTCAATAATTTTCTCTTTGAGATGAATAACGACGTGTGTGCTTGTGTGTTTGTGTGTGGTGTTGTTTAAGCCATTGTCTGCAAGTGTTTACAACTTTTTTTGTTGTCGTTTGACATTCGTTTGTTGGTTTCTGCATAAGCGCGGCTCAATGTGGCGAATTCTTGCTACCGTGTAGTTTTAGCGGCGCGCATTCTGGAGGCTCCGGGATGGGACGCCTCAGGAGACACCATCACTACACACACGTACTCATGCATCCACACTGCGCGGGATGACGCTAGATCCCTTTTCAAAGTAGCAGGGTCAGTTGAATCCTTGACATCTGCAGACCTCAAAAGTTGTGCGTGAACAACTCTAAAGAACAATTCGCTCTTCTAGTCTTGCCTTTATTCTTCCTCGTTTCTCTCTCACTCTATTTCTCTTTCTCTTTTTCTCTCTTGATCTTTCCGAGGCATTATTATAAACCTGAAACCACACCAGCTGAAAACAAGGACAGTGCCTTTAGTTTTGTATGAGAACACCCCCCCCCCCCCCCATGTAAAACAGACAACAACAACAATAACAACAGTGATCGTGGGTCACTACTGAAATACGATTGTCATCTCTCCTAAAACTCACTTTTGAAACAAATCTCATCTGCTTGTGCCAACAACACAGGGCTGACCAATTACAACCACAACAGGCTGTCAGACCGCAGGTCGTCGGCTGTAACGTGACAACCATACATAGGCCGGCACAGCCTCGAATCTGATCATCCCTGCACCAGGATAATACTATAATACTCTACACCCCGAAATCCAAACCAACCACCCTAACCCTAGACAAACTAACGACTCAAAAAGGAGTCATCGAGCCATCGAGCAGACGATTCAATGTCTGTCCCGTTAGAGCGTGCACAGAGTTGTCTGGATTAAAAGTGAGAGGGTCTCAAGCGAAACATAACCATCCGTCTTATTCCATCAGCGTTATTTCAGTGTCATGCTGAAATAAATAAATGCACTCATCAGAAACCGATGGAGTCAGCCACGTTTCCCATGTACACCGTTGTGAACAAGACGACATATGGATTGAAAATCGAATTGAGGAACGAACCCCAGCCCCCAGCCCCCCAAAAAACCCTCAGACCACCCCCAAGTACCCCCAGCCCTCCTCTCTGCTTATCGCGCGTCGCCACAAAGACGGTGGCGTTGCGGCACCAAACGGTCCGTTCAACAGATGAATCAGGGGGTGTAGCCGGTGTACAGTGACACGTTCATAACACTGCTAATTAACTATGCATCTCATTGTGACACAGCTTGCCTTGCCATTGCTCTGACCTAATTGGTGCACTTGGGGAGAGAGGGCGGGCTCCCGTTGTCCCCCAGTCCCCTTGATTGACAGCTATGACATGGAGTACAGCAATGTGGAGGGACTGTCATTGTGGGGGGTACTTTAGGGAGAGAGGGAGGGGGGACACACACAGACATGCACACACACACACACCCACACACACACACACACACACACACACACACACACCCATACACACACACACACACATAACGCAAATGTATACAAATACAAACAGAGAAGCACACACACACACATACACACACCAAAATATACATACAGATGTGAGCCTCCACTCTCCCTCTCTCTCCCACACACACACCAGCGGTGTCTCTCTCCCTTTGTCCTCTGGAAGGAGGCGTGCAGCCCCCCCTTCCTGCCCCATGTGTCCCAGGGGAGGCCAAACCTGCTGTGCCATCAGAACCTCATCCAGCCCCCGCCCCTCCACCACACACACACACACACACACCCCACTCCCCAACCCTAATCTCATCATATCTCACACTCCTCTTTTTTCTCCTCCACCCCCCATCTTCTCTTTTCTCTTCGTCTCCTCTCCTCCTTCCCCCCCGCCTCCTCCTCTCCTCCGCTCTCGCTTCCTCTACTCTCCTCTGCCTCCTCCTCTTCTTCATTCCTCTACTCTCCTCTGCCTCCTCCTCTTCTTCATTCCTCTCCTCCTCTCCCTGTCTCCTCTCCTTGCCTAGGCTCCTCTTCTCGCCTCTCCCCCTTAAAGACCACAACACGCCACCAGGACTATCCAAGTCTCCCTTTAGATTTATACCTGTGACCTTCGTTTAGACATCTGTCCTCTCTCTCTCTCTCTCTCTCTCCCTCTTTCTCCCTCTCTCTCCCTCTCTCTCCCTCTCTCTCTTTCTGTTTCTCTCTCTCGCTTTCTCGCTCTCCCTCTCTCTCCCTCTCTCCTCCATCTCTTCCTCTCCCTCCCTCCCCCTCACTCCCCCTCTCTCTCTCCCTCTCTCTCTCCCTCTCTGCCTCTCCCTCTCTCTCTCTCCCTCTCTGCCTCTCTCTCTCTCCCTCTCTCCCTCTCTCCCTCTCTGCCTCTCTCTCTCTCTCCCTCTCTCTCTCTCCCTCTCTCTCTCTCCCTCTCTGCCTCGCTCTCTCTCTCTCCCTCTCTCTCTCTCTGCCTCTCTCTCTCTCTCTCTCTCTCTCTCTCTCTCTCTCTCTCTCTCTCTCTCTCTCTCTTTCTCTCTCTCTCTCTCTCTCTCTCTGAGTAAAACAGTCCTATTAATCCCCTTCCCCGGTCTTGTCTCTGTCTCTCTCCGCCCGGTCAGGTGTGGGGCTCAGAGTCTGTCAGAGCATGCTCTATATGCAGAGAGTTGTTGTGCGGGCTGTTCTGTGCTGAACTGAGGTCAGGGCAATAGCAATGCGCTCTGCTTGTATCTTACTTTTGGCCCCCTGGTGAATATTGACTGATAACACATCTCGGACTCATCATTCTTTCAATAAAGCAACACAATTAAAAAATGAATGAACAAATAAACAATAACGCCAACGTAGACACACATAATCCCAACCCTCTAAATCGAAACCGATAACCAAAACCAGTGCAAAAGGATGGATTTCTACGGTTATTATTTCTACCAAAGCTTTTGTATGTGCGGCGCCACGGGACCTGTGTTCTCAGTGTTATCTCCGCGTTCTCTCAGCGTGTCTCAATGAGGCCGTGCAGACGCCGTACTGTCGTCCACGGCCTGCAGGGACTTCAACATCACGTCCTGACAGCAATTAGTGGCACAATCTGTTTTCTCGGTTGGTATTATAACAAGGCTCTGGGCAGATCTCCACAATACCAGAGTGTTTTAATGTCCTGGACATCTTAATATTATTCAACTGTGGAAGAGGAGACCCACACACACGTACACACGCACACACACACACACACACACA
>NC_136935.1:31715175-31727675 GCF_949987615.1 Pollachius pollachius
CTTCATTCCTCTCTCTCTCTGACACACATGCACTTCAACCAGCAAACAGAAAACCTTTCCAGTGTTGATTTATTAGGTCAGACTCAAAGGCTACAAAACAATAGTTTCAACAGTTTTTCCCTACCACATAGATTGAATTTCTAGCAGGTCCTTTGTTTCATCTCCCTCCTACAACGGCGATAGAACTAGTTATGTTTAATCTAACTGTGTTTACACATGCATTACACGGTGCTAAAAAAACAAAACAGGAAACACAGCAACCATATGCTTGTGGTTTTCTCTTAATGACTTAATTCTCAGAGATTTTGTTTGGATTCTGATTGGAAATATTCTACATGTACAGCGCAGCAACATTAAGCCCCGGCAACGCATGCAGAAAAACAGTCCTTTATTCCCCCGTCCTCCCCCGGTGCTCTGATGACAGACATGTCTAATGATAACATTTGTAGATGAAAAGCGGAAAACAGCGCAGCAATCCACAAATAATTGGCGAGCGCAGATCCAGAGGTTGACGGAGAGAGGGAGAGAGAGAGAGAGGGAGAGAGAGAGAGAGAGAGAGAGAGAGAGAGAGACAGAGAGAGACAGAGAGAGACAGAGAGAGAGCTAGAGCGAGAGTGAGAGAAAACACCATATACAGACTAAGTTAGGCCTATTCGGCTGGCAGGATCAAGGCTAATGAAAGCGTTGTTACATAGTGTCAGCTTTCACCACAAGAGCGCATTTACATGAGGCGTTCTTATGTTCAGCCCCGACCACACTATGTGTTCATTAAACAGACGTGGCCCGGCCCGGGCTCCACTCAGACCTGTGTGCTCCAGCGTCTACATCCATACGGGCAGTATAGCAAGAGGCATCAACAACATCAATCACAGCGCTACATCCCATCAGCTTCTCTGTTGCCTGATCGCTCTGATCTCAGGGTCTCAGTCCCCCGGCGGGGCCCCCTTCTGGAGCTCCTCGTTGTCGGCCACCGTTTTTCCATTTGGTCCTTATGGTCAACGACACCCCGACCCCCAGGGCCAGGGCCAAGGTCAGATGGAGCAGGTAGACCAACACCTGGAGGCAGGTGAGGGCCAGGGCCCCCCAGAAGCAGAGCAGAGCCCAGGGGCCCGCCAGCAGCAGCAGGAGGCTCTGGTGGAGGGCCGTCAGGACCAGCGCCGGGGCGGCCAGGAGGAGCTGGGCAAGAACAGAGGTCAGCCACGAGTAGAGGGACAGAGGAGCCAGGAGGAGGAGCAAGGCCGTCCCGGGAGATGCCTGTCCAGAATGAAGAGAGAGAGAGAGAGAGAGCGGAGAAGCAGATTCAAAGGAGATGACGCTCTTGTTATCCGTTTACGTCACGCGCAGGGCTCAAGTAGCTGGTAACTCGATACTATACTCTAGTTACGAATGATTTTTTTTTCCCTTTAGGGTGATCCATCGCACAGAATAATAAGTGTGTGCAAAGTGTACAAACCACTTTATTTTCAGCCGTGTTACTTTACTGGAACTTATTGGGTTGTGTTAAAATATCCAGCACTGCTCAAAACCTTGGTTCCTACTCATCATAATAAACACAGAAGAAGACCTAAAATCGACTGAAGTTTCTACCAAGCGACGCTGGCTGACTATTGTCCCCAAGGGCTTTCCGTAGGTTTACAATGAAGTTCTACCATAAGTTGAGTTGGGCCACAAGTGGATCTGACAGGCTTTGTTTTTTAAGCGTTTTTCCAATAAAGCATGTGTTTTATCCAATTAAACTGTTTCATCATTTAAGTCAAACATTGTTTTTGGGATTGTTTGGCTGCAATACCACCCAGTTAGACATTACTCCACATCCACCTAATAAACTGTTGGGCTCTGGAGCCCCGAAGCGTCTTGTCCTTACCTCGCATGGAGGCGTGGGCGCTGTCTGTGCACGGCCAAGCCCTGAGGAGCATGGGTTAACGCATGGTGGGTAAACACATGGTGAGCAACCAAACAGAGATAATAAAGAGGACAGAAGTGCAACACTTTTGATGTGGCATAAACATTCAAACGGTCTAGGTTGATCTAAAAAAAACAAATCTAAACTCACATAGGAAGAGAAGAGCCATCGCAGCCCACAGCAGAAACCTCGCGGTCAAGCCGTCTTCTATTCCTGAATGCGTTGCAAACAAAATAGCAAAACAACCTCATTGTCATTGGGCTCCTTAGAAGCACTCAAACATGTCTGTTTTTTTAATTCCTGTTTAATTAACAAAGTCCACTCACTCCGTTCCTCCCTCCAGGCTGGGGGAGGGCCCATGGTGCAACGGGTGATTCTCGGGGGGGTGGGGTTGGTCCAGGGGCTGGGGGTCCGACTGTACCGCTCACAAATCCTCAGACCTAGGTTTTTTGTTTTTAGTAAGGTACGCAAGGCCAATTCCAACAAAGCAGTGAATTGTTCCTACCAACAAAATAAATGTTGTACAGTCAGTGTTAAAGCAAACAAAAGCTTCTCTGTCCTCTTACTAAACGATACGACAGGTTTACAAAAACAGTAATAGACGCTCTTTAATCATTTGATCTGATGTTTCGTAGGTTATAGGAAAGGACTCTTCCACCACAGCCCCCCAACTGGCCCCCGTAGGCCATGCATACGAATAATACGCTGAGTATACATATCATCATTATTGTACATAATCATATGTTTCACTGTTCACGTGAAAATAGTAAATGCAAAGCCATCAGCCCCAGTAAATGTTTGTTCCTTTTAATAAACGTAAACTAAATTGAAGCTGATTGATATATATTGATATTATAATAATTCTTGTAATTCAGTAATTGCTTTTGGTTTTGGGGTACAGCATATGCCAACCTAACATTTTCAGTGGCCCATCTGGCCGCCCTGATGAAACATTTCTGGGGGCGCCACTGGTCTTCATGGGTAACACGAGGTCGAGGGCGGATTCCATCTGTCTTTTTCACCGGCACTATTCTTATTGGAAATGGCAGAATATTTGCATCCTAACTGATTTATTCCCTGTTTCGTGGCCTTTGTCTGTTGCGTGCATGATGTCAAAGGACCTTTAAGTTAGCAATCTGATTTTACGAGCGATTGAATTAGAATGCTCCGAAAGTGCCTGTACTTGTAGAACCTACCACTACCCATCGAGAAGGGACTTATTGGGGCGTAAAAATGGCCTCTGGATTTAATTGAGTCCATAGAGATTGGGCACCCCCTGTAAAAACTTGAATAATGAACTTTTACATCAGTTTGAGAGAGCGCTACAATGTCAATAGTACGTCTTCGTCTGCCTGGTTCGGACCCAAGGCCCAACCAGGAAGACGATGGAACTGTGATAGCTCAGTGTGAGTTTTGTCTACGTTTCGTGTACTTCTTCAAAGACAGAAAATGGGCTCTCCAAGCCAATGTTACCACCATCTTCACAACATGTGTAGAAATTATAAATGTGCTATTTGTGATCAAATGGAACTGTCTTGAACATTTATTCTTCTATGAAAGCTGCCCAGGTGACGCTCTGAGAGAGAACGGGAGGCTGGTGTGACAGTAGGCGTAGCATGACCAAGTGCAGAGACTATGACAGGTGCGGCAATCCAGCTGTGCACAATACTGTTCAGGCTAACATATATTGAAGAGTTGTTCTATGCAAATGAGCTTCTTCCCCTGTAGGCATGCAACATTACAATGACCGGATGCAAGCAGTGACTCTACACCTAAATGAAAGCGTGAGAATATATTTATGAACTGCATGGGTGGTGGGCAGTGGTGTCCCTGGACGGTCCTCAGTACCAGTCTGACTCTGTTAATAAGGAAATCTATTATGATAGCCAAGGGTCAATTGATAAGTTTAACTATTATGAGATTTCCCAGCATTACAGTAAAAGGCTAATTGTTTCTCACACATAAGCTGTAAAGTACAAATGTGAATTAATTAAAAGAAAGGATGTGGAACAATGGTATTTGAAGATTAATAATATTGTAAATAAAGCAATACATTAGTCAAATGAATTAGTATGGAGACAGAACTGTAGGCTGTGATGTGTTGAAGATCGTCTGATTCAAGAGTAGCTTACCTCAAATACTCCATTTGCGCTGAAATTCCTTCACATGTTTTTTGCTGCTCTCTGTGCACTATGTGAGCTCGCTGCGTCCCTCCCAACGCTGGAACCAAAGCTACGCCCTTTAGACTCTTAATCCTCTTGTGCGAGCAGGCTGAGCCTTGTGCACTTAATTCAGCCTGAACAGAATCATTGTTGGACTTTGATTTTTAGGTACAAGGTTTTACAAAACAGCCATGAAACAAAGATGTTTCAATTAGTTATGTAGAGCCATGCTGTCCTACATGGGAAGACATAAATGGACTACGTTGATAATATCGTGTGGACATATACCAATATGTTGACAGACATTATGGGATGTCTGGTTCCAGTAGCAGCCACACAAATGGAGAACATCATAGTGCATGCGATACTGGGACCATGAGGAGAAAAGAAGAAAAGAAGACAATGACAATGAAACAGAGAGAGAGAGAGAGAGAGAGAGAGAGAGAGAGAGAGAGAGAGAGAGAGAGAGAGAGAGAGAGAGAGAGAGAGAAAGAGAGCAAGAAAAGGAGGGGGAAGCGAGAGCCTATTATGCATAAGACAGGTGACAGGTGGTGTCTGGTCCAGCTGTGGCACTCACACACACAAAGCGAGGACACATGTGTGATCTCCCCACCCGCCCGCAGCAGGAGGCTGGTGGCTGGACTGACGGCGAGGTGGACTTGAAAGAGGTTGTCCCAACACTTGTCCCACCAACCTTCACCCCCATCACAGAGCCCCATCGCCCTCTCAGCCTCCATTAACGCTGCACCCCACCCCTGCATCATCATAGCCTAAACCTGCCATTACCCTTCTCTGCCCTGCTGGGATGCCGAGGAGACCCTGCTGTGGGAGCCCCATCATAGCTCCAGCGTTATGAGAGAAAACAACAGTCGACTTATTGACCTGGTTGTTCTCTACTGTTAGAGCCTTTCCACTGCCTGAGGGCAACAGTTTGTTGTGCTTATTGTCTAGAAGGTAATGATCCCCCATGGTTATATTGGTATTCCGTCAACATAACCATTTCCCTCCTACAGACGCTTCCACCATAATGATCAGCATGCACCATTTTACAGCGCCACATCATATTTCATTCAACACCTCGCTGTGAGTGATTGACGATAGTTGCCCTTTTTCCAAACTTAAACAGAAATTGTTTATTCATTGTCATATTATTAAATTAAGCTACGGTAAGGATTTGCAGGAAAACAAGCTTTGTACTCAAAGCATTTCATAGATTATTGATGCTTTTCTACATGACAAATCAGCATAAACTGTTCCTTGAAAACTCAGCAAACAATTAGTTCCATCCAAAGCTGACTAAGCAAATTCATACTCAGTATGAGAACCAACACTGTAAGTGCCCATGCAAAATTAAATAACGGATGGCAGCTTTATCAGGGCAGTCATCACTTTTGGTTTGAATAATCAGTGCAATCAAAACATCATTCTTGTTTATTGTGTAAGACAATATAGTCTCGGTAGAGGTCAGAAAGAGGTGGACCCCTTAGTTCACGACAAACTTGCATCCGAATATCAGTAATAGTTCAGAGAATACAGCAAACTGTGTTGCATTAAAGACTATTAAAACTATTTATTATTGAAAAACTATCCCTAATAAATCTGTCAGACACTCAGAAAAGGATTGAGCAAGTTAAAGAGGCAATTCTGACATTACATGACAAACTAACAAAAGTTCAGTAACATATGTACATGAATTTAAACACAGAGCAATGAAGGTTAATAAGTAAAGCGCTTGTGTTTCTATAGTGTTATCCAATAAGGCTTCATGCCTAGAGGGGAAACGCTAGGCAATGGAAATATGGAAACATGCATCTAGAATGCAAACACAGACACACACACATCCATTAATTCACACTCTCGCACAGTCATACACAACATTGACTAAGTATGCAATTACTATGAAGATGGACAGGTTAACCCAAATCCTCTCCCATGTAAAACAGGATGTACAACTGCACCGGAAGTACCGTCCTCCTGCATTCTATGTAACCGGTATCATTTGCAGGATTCGCTAGTGGAGAGACAATGTTCAGGTTCCCTCATTAGAAACCAGCGGAGACAGAGAGCCCGCCAGCCGCACGCTGGCAGCCAGTGAGAACGACGGGCCATCGATCTCATCTCCTACACAACCCGTCGGGGGGGGGGGGGGGGGGGGGGCGCGGGGCACCGCGGCCGGTCGGACCCTCCTCTCAGATCCTGCAGGCGGAGAGGATGTCCTCCACCAGGTGTTTGTAGACCCAGGCGTCCCCCTTCAGCCTCTGGCGACGGATGCCCACCACCTCGGGCCTCAGCAGCAGACACACCTCCAGCTCGAAGGCCATGGTGACCTTGCCGTAGTCCCCGTGGGTTCGGCACTTCAGGCTGTATCTGGGGACGCAGAGGGGGGGGGCGGCGTTTGGACAAAGACAGAGCTACGGTCCTGAAACTACAACGGACAATGGGTCCCGTCTCTATAGGGGTCTGGTTTTAGACATTTTAGATATTAGGAAATTGTTTCCGGTTACTTTTGCCGAGCAGCTTTCCATCTCAATGGGACTTCCTTGTGACAACAAAGATTGAATAACGGTTAAACGGTAACCCGTCTCAGGGTAAAAGGTGTTGGTCGGTTTGCATTCCTACCCTTTCTGATTGAAGTCCACGTTTTTCAAGGGCAGGATGGAGAGAATCTGGTTGAGGACCTGGTCGGGGTTGGTCTGACTGGTGAGAGTCACGTTGTACTGGGCCTAAGCACACAACAGGTTATATTAAACCTCTCCCAGGAGTCCAGGTGTGAGTGAGTGAGTGAGTTGTAGTGTCCGGACCTTGATCTTGCGCGGACCGTCCCGCAGGCCGCGCCTCTTGCTGGGGGTGAGCATGGTGATGACCTTGTCCAGGCCCCTCTCCAGAGAACCAAACACCTTCCCCGCCTTCTTCCTCTGCCCGCTGTCCCTCGTACCGGCCAGGTCCAGAGAGCGGGACCTGAGATGGGCGGGACGACATGCATGTCACTCCTAGCAAAAAGCCTCTGATGATGGGCTCAACATTCCCTTTCCTGGTAACTCCACATAATGCTTAGTTTACCATCAACCATCACTATATTGATCCTGGAGCCGGTTCAATATTTTTTTCCAGTGAAGGTTTCTAAAGCCAGAAGTGTGTGACCTCCTCTCCTCTAGCAACCTCACCTCCTCTCAGGGCTGAAGGCCAGGAGGTCCATGGGGGGCTCCTGGGGGTCCACAGCCTTCTTCTTGCTCTGCTCTTTACTGGCACTGCCTCCACCTGCAGAACACACACACACACACACACACACACACACACAGATCAATGACAGAGTGGGTACCTTGGTCAGTAGACACCCTCAGTATCCCAAACAACCACCTCTTCCTGAATCACACACGCTGACACCGGGACGTGCCTATAGAGCCTCGGCGCAGCGGCGAGAGAACACATGTCACTGTGGGCCATGGGGGACTCGGAGCGCAGGAGGAGAGAGACAACCACACCTGTCACGCCACACGCCCAGGGACACACACACACACACACACACGCACGGCCCCTGGTGGGCATGTGTGTGCGTGGGCGTGTGAAGAGGCCTGTCAAAAGGCAGCTCCGCTCTACCTTAACACTATAGGAGCCCCTGAGAAGACCAATCCATTTGAGACTAGATCAAATCCCACAATACATTACATCACCGTCCTTAACCCCGGCGCGATCATATTCTCTTCAACAGCAAGCTCACAGCTGGCGTTTAAATCCATAGAAACTGCTGCATGTGCGAGAGCGAGAATTCCCATTTTCAAATTACGAACACTTGAATAATTCCCTGGTCATACGAGTGATGTTCATTTACCGATAGCGCCATGGAATAAGCCTCTTCCCTTGGCCGTGCATGCGTGTGCTCGTACACACTTTAGATGTGGACTAATGACAGCTAAATCGTGGGTACAGCAAGTGGCTTTTTTTCTTTTTTCTAACAGCCGATAAATGGGTTTATTAACAACACAGCAGACAATTTATTTGCAAATGTGTGTCATGTGGATGTGGCACTTATGATTATGAGGATCACATGAGAGAGAGTTAGAGTGAGAGTGAGAGTGAGAGTGAGAGAGAGAGAGGGCAGTCGAGAGAGGGCAAGTGAAAGATAAATTGTCATGCAGGTGGAGAGCATACTTCAAGCAGTCGTTTAAGACAACAGGACTTTGTAATTGCTCCCTGCACTAGAATGGGATGACCCGCCCAGCACACTGTGTACATTCCAGTGCTGATGCTGGGGGGTGTTGTTGTGACTGTGGGTTAAACCACCCTCACCATTTGGAGTCAGAGGATTGGTTTTGGCGCCCTTGCCCTTGTGAGTGGGCGTGGTCAGCCCGGTCCTCGGGCCGCGGGCGCTCTTCTTGCTGGACGCGGGGGTGGGCGGGGCAGGCAGCGTGAAGATGTCCACGTCCCTCTGCTGCTGCACGGCCATGTTCTCCTTGTTTGGCTCCCGCTCGCGGCCCCGCCCCTCCTGAGGACGCCGCGCCGTGATTGGCTGCTTCCTCTGCGGCGTGGGGCTGCAGACCCACCGCTTCTCGGCAGGGGGAGAGAACTGCCTCTGTAGAAGCACAGACACGGTGTCACGTGGTGGGCTTACACACACACACACACACGCCTCAACAGTCTTCACCAGGGTGCTTCCTTTACATTCAAACTGCAGTTCGATTAACACACTCCTACAGAACACATACAGTCTCCCTCTCTCCCCCTCCCCACAGACCGCGTCTCTCATGATGATGACGGCGGCGTTCTGGGCTCCGTCCGGTTGACCTCTGACCCCCTGGGGCGAGCGACGTCCAGAGGGAACCCAGGGGCACTCGTCGTCGTAGTCGGAGAGGAACTCCAGCGAGCCCATGGGCACGGCGTCCTCGTCCTCGCTGAACTGCAGCGCCTGCTTGGTCTTTGTTAAAAACGCGCCGTGTTAAAAA
This sequence comes from Pollachius pollachius, assembly GCF_949987615.1. Lineage (NCBI taxonomy): Eukaryota > Metazoa > Chordata > Actinopteri > Gadiformes > Gadidae > Pollachius > Pollachius pollachius. Next base: position 31,724,181 of record NC_136935.1, read on the forward strand.
CTGGTCAGACACATATTGACGTTAAAAGTCAAACAAGAATAACTATTTTGAAAGTATCCAGTTAGAAATTTTAATGCAAAAAAACAACCGATAGATGTAAACAGAAAAAATATAGATTCAAAGAAAAACATCCCAATCGAGCGGTAGCAGTATCGGGAGCAGGGGGGTTGAGAGGGTTCTGACCTGCGTGCCCTGGTGCAGTGGGGAACAGCAATAGGGGTCATAGACAGGCTGCTCCAGGCGCAGGCGGACAGGCCGGCCTCTACGCTTCTTAGCCAGCAGCAGCAGGTAGGTGGCTGTGGTGTGGTCGTAACGCCACTACACACACACACACACACACACACACACACACACACACACACACACACACACAAAAACAAACATCAATTATTAGTGCAGTACAAAAATAAAATAATAAAGACTACTTAATGGTTACGATAGAATAAAGATACATTCTATTTCCATCATACACGCAGTGCGCCCCTTAACTAAACAGTAGGAGCTGTAAAGTCCAAGGAATATAACTAGAGCCTTCAAGTGGAGAAGAATTGGGATGCATGTGCACGCACACAAACACACACAAACAAACACACACACCTCCTTCACCAGGCGAGTGGTGCTCTCCCGGGAGCGCCTCAGACTCACGGCCATCTCAGTGATGCAGTCCTCATCTATGTAGCCCAGCTAGAGGACAGAGGCACATTCATTCACTCAATGCATTTAATGTACAATAACACCAGGAGTCTACAGAGAGCCAGGAACATGTACACTAGCTCATCAAGTTCAGGTAGAAGTCACAGCTGTTTGACCGTCAACAAGGAAATTTGATGAAAGGATGATGGTGATTCGAGCGATTGATAATTTTGAGAAGGTTAGAGTGCTTTTAGTCAAAACTACAATGCATCATAAATGGCAGTATTTTGTTTAATGAGGGTCTGTGTGCATGTGTACCGGCTGTTTGCTGTGCCACTCCACAGGGCTGTTGTACTCCTTCAACACCCACGGGTGGTCCAGCAGCTGCCGAACAGTCAGACGACGCTTGGGCTCCACCTACAGGCAGCACGGTGAAAGGACAACCGGAGAAATGTAACAATCAAATAGAAATCAGAAAAAAAATTATATCAAGGAAGTCTCAATGGACCAAATATAGTGATATATATATATCTTTAAATATATATAGACTAATTTTAACAAGAAATGCAATAAAAATTGGAAAATGCATTGCAGAGAAAAAAAGCTAAGCCATTTCAATGAAGGACAATGTGTGTACCTGCAACATCTGGTTGAGCAGCAGGACACTGCCAGGCGACAACCAATGAGGATTATCATATTTACCCCTCTGAAGGAAAAGTAAAACATCCACACAGCAGAAATCAGACAAATAAAAACCAAAAGTTTAAATTGTTGTGCATTATGTGACAGACGACACTCATATTCTCACTCAATGAATGAACTCATTTGCAACGGGAAAAACAATGACACCCGGATGTAAGGGTAGAGTGTAAAGGGGCTCCACACCGTGATCTTTCTGTAGAGGACCATGCAGTTGTCGTCGTCAAAGGGCAGGTATCCACAGAGGAGGGCGAAGAGCAGCACCCCCATGCTCCACACGTCCGCCTGGGGGGGGGGGGGGGGGGGGGGGGGACACCACATATCAGCCCAGAGAGACAGGGGCGCACCACCCACAGCTATGTACTGTTCAGCGGTCACAAGGAGTAGGTAGTGGTTAAACCTTTTGCTCAATGATCAAGTCAAGACTATTTGAATTGTATAGCCCTTAATCAGTTACAGTCTCAAAGGGATTTTGAGATGCCAATAAGTAAGCTGCAGACATTTGGGGACCAAACCGAGTACCTTTTATCAAGGATATGAGGACTGCTTGTGCAAATGGATACAAGCCAAAAGTCCAGTCTATTCTATTTGTACAGCACATGTTAAATCTGAACTCTGCATCCACTCCTCTAATCAAGTGGTAGGAATGTATGGGCAGCAGCCAGATCTCCCTCTATCTGTGTGTGCAGGTCTCTCTCTCTCTCTCTCCCCCTCTCCCTCTCCCTCTCCCCTTCCCTCCCTCCCCCCCCCCTCTCTCTCCCTCTCCCCCCCCCCCCCCCCTCTCCCTCTCACCTCTGAGCCGATGTAAGTCTTGCCCTGGATGAGTTCAGGAGCAGCGTAGGCAGGGCTCCCACAGCAGGTCATGAGTTCATATCCCAGACCTCCCTGCAGCACCAGGGAGCACAACAACAGACAAAGGAGGAAATAAAGAAATAGGATATTAACACCAACGCTGTCAACTAAGCTATTGATACTAGATTAGGAGACTAAATGGGCTTTTTTTTTTTTCAAACAGCATATTGTTTGATTAAATGGTCCCCTAAATTGACCCTATAAACATTTGTGTATGTTTATAGGAAAGAAATACCTATAATGGAACAAATAAAGAAACAAATAAGCAGTAGGAAGCGGCACGCAACCTTTCAACAGACATCTATCTGACCTTCAAAGGGGCTGGAGTGGGAAGGATACCTTGGGTTTGGCACAAAGACCAAAGTCTATGAGCTTCAGGTTGTGGTCCGCGTCTATCAAGAGGTTCTCCTGTGAGAAGAGAGATCTACGCATCAGCCCAAACATACAAACCCAGAGGTGTGTGGGCTTGTGTGTATAATCTTATTAACTTCCGTTGCGCATAATGCATTGCCCCAAATTTTGGCAACATTTTTGTAAAGGAAATATTACACATTTCTAATAATAACAACAAAACTACACTAACAACTAGGCAATAGAGCATGGTTCAAAACAAAATAGAATAGGCTCATAAAGTTAGTCTGTAAGATCGTTTAATGGACTTTGTATGAGGGATCATGGTTATAGTTAGTCTTCTTTTCATCGCTTACAGTAGGTGCACCACAGATTGAAACAGGGCAGCTGCCTTTACCGGTTTGAGGTCCCTGTGTGCGTAGCCCTGGCTGTGTACATAGGCCAGGGCAGAGACTATCTGTCGGAAAAACACCCTGGTCTCCTCCTCCGACAGACGGTCCTTGGCGATGATGTAATCGAACAGCTCTCCACCTGGACAGTACTGACAAGATACAAAGATAAAACGTCAGATAGGCCAGGACAGAATGGAAACGCTTTGTACTGAAGAATGAGTGTGCATCCATGTTCACCTCCAGCACTATGAATATCTTGGAGGTCGTCTCTATCACTTGGTACAGACGACAGACATGCTGGTGGCTCAGGTTCTTCATGGCCTCGATCTCAACCTGCACCCTGGGCAGGTCCTCCTGAATCACGGGACCAGAGACCGGGAAAGAAACAAGTCAGGAGACAAGTCATCACTGCAATATTGATTCACGCCTGAACAAGGCTATGAAGTGTATCATTTTGAAGCGGAAAGCTCAATCTTTAGTGGCTAGGACAGAATGGGTAGAGCTTACCCCTAGTTCTTTCTTGTTCATGATTTTGATGGCGACCTTCTCTCCCGTCAGCAGATGTCGC